>NC_061062.1:4214223-4284999 GCF_021917145.1 Hypomesus transpacificus
GAGAGGGGGAGGAGAGTAAAACATTTGTCAATAGAACACAGTGGCTCACAGTATAGATGCATAACATGTGCTCCAGTTCTAGGTTTTCAACATCATGGACCTTAAAGAGAAGAGCAGTACCCTGTCACCAGGCCCTCGCTCTGTTTGTTCACAGTACAATGAGATGTCAAACAGGCACTATCATGTTAGCTTCACACTGCTAACATTGTAATCTGCCTGCTACAGCATAAACTCACCAGGTTCCTGGCTTGGTCATGGTCCCACACACCGACACACCGACACACACGCATCCTATCATCCTAGCAACAGCTAGTCCACCACTCCTCCAGCTTGGTCATGGTTCTCTCTGCTGTTTCATGGCTTACTTTGAGGAGCTGCCACCCTCTGTGTTTATCACAACCACACAGGAGCAACACACACACACACACACACACACAGAAGAACAGAGTGAATGAGTGAATGTTCAGTGTGTGAGTGTGTGTCCTGGCTTGCTAGAAGGCTTTGCTGTTAATGCTGTGAAAGCTCTCATTCTAATGATTGATTTGGTGGAAACCAGTCCTGGTCCTCTGAATGTTAATGACGTCTAGCTGCTCAGGGATTCATTGTTTTGACTCTGTGGCCTCCTTCTGCGCGGTGCCTGCAGCCTGCAGCCTTCAGCCTGCAGGGAGAACCTGTCCAGGTCCACCCTCCTGTCCTGACTCTCTCTGCCTCTCTGCCTCTCTATCTCTCTCTGCCTCTATCTCTCTACCTCTCCATGTCTCTATCCATCTATCTCTGTACATCTCCATCCAGCTCTCTACCTCTCTATCTCTCCCTCTCTCTCCATCTCTCTGACTCTGTCTTTCTACCTCTCCATGCCTACACATCTATCTCTCTACATTTCCATCCATCTCACAACATGTCTATCTTCTCCACCTCTCTATCTCTCTACCTCTCTATTAGTCTGCCTCTCTCTGTGTGCCTCTCTATCCATTCACCCCTTTATTTCTTTCAGTCTAGTAACCTCTCCATCCCTCTTCAATTATATCCCTTACCCCTTCTCCTCTATCTCTCTACCTCCCTTCTCCTCTATCTGTCTACCTGTATATCTCTACTCCTCTATCTGTCTACCCTTTCATCTCTACCCCTCTGTCTCTCTACCCCTCCATCTATTCTCCCTCCATCGCTCAAAAACCCTTCATCTCTCTGCCTTTCCATCTGTATATGTGGTATTCCAGATGTGATGGACTTCAACACTATACCAGCATGCCTCTCTAGAGACCCCCCCACCCCCCTGCCGCAGTAACCCCACCGTTGAGGGCACAGGGGTGTGCCCCCCCATAAGGGCCCCCCTCGAGACAACCCCCTCTGAATGGTCTTCCCCATTAAACGTGTCACCTGAAATCAGATGTGAGGCTCGTCAATAACACATGCCCTACTTTCCTTTCTTATACACGTGTGTGTATGTTTGTCTCTGTGTGTGTGTGTGCGTGCACTTGTGTGTGTATGCGTGTGAGGGCCTGTGTGCTTGAACATGCTAGTGTGTGTTTGCCCATATGTGCACTCGTCTGTGTGTGTATTTGAGTGTGTGTGCGAGCGTGCTGGTGTGTGCGTGTTTGAGTGTGTGTGTGTGCGAGCGTGCTGGTGTGTGTGTGTGTGTGCGAGCGTGCTGGTGTGTGTGTGTGAGCGTGCTGGTGTGTGTGTGTGTGTGCGAGCGTGCTGGTGTGTGTGTGCGAGCGTGCTGGTGTGTGTGTGCGAGCGTGCTGGTGTGTGTGTGTGACTGGCTGCTGCTCAGGTGCTCTCTCAGCTACAGTAGAGCAGAGCTGCTGTCTGCCAGGCGGACGTCCTCCGAGCGGAGGGGAGATGGATGTGAAATGGGTTTGGAGAGAATAGAGGAGAGGAGACACATCCATTGTGACGCTGCGGACTGTCAGCCGGGGCCGCTGCAGCCATCTCGCACACCTCATAGACTGCACTGAACATTGAACGCATGCCTCCTCTCCTACCTGTCAGAGGGGAGAGGGGGAAGGAGAGAGAGAGGGGGGGGAAGGGAGAGAGGCAGAGAAAGAGAGAAAGGGAGTGAACGAGAGGTAGGGAGGGAGAGAGAGTGAAGGTGCTAAACAGAAAGGATGAAGGGGGGGGGAGAGGAAGACTGAGTAGATGTACGGTTAGTGCTCGGTACACAGGCAGAGCCTGCTGACGGGGGGGGGAAGATGACAGTTCAGAAGGCTGAAGCTCTCCCGTCTCCCTGCATCCCACTGTCAGACGACATCCTGTGTTCTCCTAGCCCACCAGCCTGTTAACATCCTGCCCCCGGAGATTACAAGCAGTTAGTTTAGCATTAGCGTGGAGGAGACACGAGAGAAAACAACACTTTTGTTTGAATATTATCTATTAACTGCTACTTGTACAAATGTCTGTTTTTTTTTACATCTACATTTTTATTCATTTACATTTTTATTCATTTTACTACTACACACACACACACATACCACATGCAGGAAAGGAAAGGTAGAACATGCATTATTTCTTCTTCTGTATAATGAGCTGAGAGCCTCTGGGAGGACTTCCTCTCCCAGAGTTCTTGTCACATCATTTCTTCCTTCCTGCTCTCGTGGAAGTGATGCGTTGTGTAGCTAGGACTCTGAGATATTCCTCCTGTTGTGGGTTTTTGTTGTGGCAGTTTTTTTTCATCTCAGAGATGCTAATTAGTTTGCAACCAGGCACTCAAAATGACACATGAACGGGCGAAAGTCAATAGTATAACTTTGCTAAATGTATTGCACTGGTTAATTGAAATATAAACCGTTTGTGTGTGTGTGTTTGCTTTTATGTTTAAACGATTCTGCATGTGTGCATAATGACTACTGGCTCTGTCGTTTATTTATGTAATTTCATTCACAGTTTTCTTTTCCACACTTAGTCTAGGGACTCTATTCTCTAGATTGCTGTGAGTGAGTATGTATGTGTGTGTGTGTGTGTGTGTGTGTGTGGGAGAGCACCAGCTGTGTGACAGACCAGTCAGAATTCTCTCCAGTGTGCCCGTCCGAGCCACACTGCATCTCTGATGTTAATAAAGCTGTAGTCACCCCTCACACTTACACTGACAGTAATGTGTGCGTTTGAGCAATTGCCCCTCATTCCTGTCATAAATAATTGATGTTGTTTCATTGGTTGTTGGGGTGGGGTGGGGCGGGGCGGGGTGGCTAGGAGAGCTGTGGGGGGTTCTGGGGGAGGCTCTGGGGGTAGCAGGCTTGATGTGGGGACTTGAGGTTTGGATAAGTTGAAATCATGTCATGGTCCACACTAATCTCTTCTTTTCTCTATCCTCCTCTTCTCCTCTCCTCTCCTCTTCTCCTCTCCTCTTTTCTTCTCCTCTTCTCCCCTCTTCTTCTCCTCTCTTCTTTTCTCTCCTCTTCTCTTCTCCTCTCCTCAGCCTGCAGGAGTTTGAAGCAGAGTACCAGGAGCTCTGGGATTGGCTGATGGACATGGATTCAGTGGTGACGGACAGCCATGAGCTGATGATGTCGGAGGAGCAGAGGCAGCATCTCTACAAGGTTAGTCTGCTCCTTTTCTCCATCCCTCCTTCTCTCCATCCCTCCATCTCTCCATCCCTCCATCCCTCCATCCCTCCATCCCTCCATCTCTCCATCTCTCCATCCCTCCATCCCTCCATCTCTCCATCTCTCCATCTCTCCATCTCTCCATCCCTCCATCTCTCCATCCGTCCATCCCTCCATCCCGGTGGGCCTCAGTTTGAACAGGGAGAATGTGATTACCAGACAGCAGGCCCCCAGGAGGCCTCCGTGGATTCGCCCACGTGTGTGTGTGTGTGATTTTTTTTATTGTTTCAGTACTCCTTTTATCAAATTCCTTTAGGTGTCACTTCATAAGAGTCAGAGATGTGACGATGAAGGTAACATAAAGGAGAGAAGTGAGAGAGAATAAGAGAGAGAAAGAGTAGTTTCAGGGAGGTAGAAAGGCAGAGACAGATATACTGAGAGAGACAGAGAGAGACAGAGAGAGACAGAGAGAGAGAGAGAGAGAGAGAGAGAGAGAGAGAGAGAGAGAGAGAGAGAGAGAGAGAGAGAGAGAGACAGAGAGAGAGAGAGAGAGAGAGAGAGAGAGATAGACAGAGAGAGACAGAGAGAGAGACAGAGAGAGAGAGAGAGATAGACAGAGAGAGACAGAGAGAGAGAGAGAGAGAGAGAGAGAGAGAGAGAGAGAGAGAGAGAGAGAGAGAGAGAGAGGAAGAGAGCAGGTGAGGCACCATCAGGAAGGAGTGATCCAAAGTGCTGATGGAGGAAGAGAGTCCTCCATCAGCCTTCATACAGCTCTTTTCTCAATGCATTTTTATTAGTGATAGATAAAAGTGCCCATATTGTGTCAGGTCAATATGTTTGTTGATGATTAAAGCCAACTGATTTGAGCCATGATATTGATTTGGTTCCCTCTCTCCTCAGATAAATATGTAGTAGTCTGCTGCTTGGTCTGTTTCATCTAAATAGGACACACAGTTGCAAACACACTCACAGACACACACACACACACATACTCACATACTCACAGACACACACACACACACACTCACAGACACACACACACACACACAGACACACACACACACACAGACTTGTAAACACACACACAGCTTATCAGATGATGAGGTAGAGCAGATGAGAGCAGGGCAGAGCAGAGCAGATGAGAGCAGAGCAGATGAGAGTAGAGCAGAGCAGATGAGAGCAGAGCAGATGAGAGCAGGGCAGAACAGAGCAGACAGTAAATCAGGCTCATTTAGTCTGTTTTTATTGTACCACTTCTGACACTCGTCATCCTTGAATGGCTGTGAACATATGGCAGACTTCAGAACAGCAGACTGTGAATCATGAAGAAATAAAATTAATAACCACCTTCAGAGCAGCAAACAATATAATGACCAGTAACACCCTTCCCCCTTCTCTCTCTCTCTGTCTGTCTCTCTCTCTCTGTCTCTCTCTCTCTCCTTTTCTGTCTTGCTTTCTCCTTTTCTCTCTCGCTCGCTCTCTCTCCTCCCCCATCCGCTCTCATTTTCATTTCCAAAACCCCCACGAAGGTCACCTTCAAGGTCAAAACTAATCTTCTGTCTCATCTTGCATATTGACCTCCCCATTAGTCATATGTGCGGTTCTACTGCAGTAAAATACCACACAGCCTATCTCTTCATTAGTAAAGAAGCTTTTATACGTCCAACAGAAACCAGACTGGAGTTCTATACAGTTCACTCCCAATCTGCCAAATCCACGAGACACACCGAGATGTCAGGGTCCGCTTCCCCGTTCTGACATTTCATCAAACTCCTCTTTTTGTTGTGTGTTTTGCTCATTTTTAGATGTCAAAGAAACAACAACAGTGGAGTGGTTCTCTGCGGAGCGACATCCCTGACTGGCGTTCAAACGTCAAGCGCCGCTTGTCCTACGTGTGTGTGTGTGTTCTCAGATGTGTCGGAAGCCTCCTGGGTCACAGGGGTGTGTGTGTGTGTGTGTGTGTGTGTGTGTGTGTGTGTGTGTGTGAGTGTGTGTGTTACAGCATGGAGAGAACATTGGGATGGGTTTAGTTACCCTATTGTCATACAGGGAGGTTTCAGGATGCAACTTTGTGGTTGGAATATATTTTTGTTTGACGATACATTATTTATCAAGCCGCCAATGACAATCACCTGCAAATTATTGATTAGGGTAAAAGATCAGCCTAATTTGTTCATAGGAGACTCAGGTATTCATCTCGGAATGAATATTCATAATCGTGATGCATACATGAATATTAGATCACCTTGGATCTGGTGTTAAGTTTCTTTGTGAAATATTGATTAAGTCTTGACAGTGTATCTTCTCCTGGTGAAGGTCTCTGTGCTCTGTCCTGTGGCCAGTCCTCTTTCACTCAGACATCCGACAGAGCCAAGAGATGTTGTTCTGTAGGATTCTTCCAGTGGTCAGCTGTAGGATCTGCTGCGGCATGGAGCAGGTGGAGTTCACCAGGAAACCTTTCTGCTTCCTCAATGGTGACTTCAGGTGTCTGGCTGTGACCACGGCAACAGCAGAATGTGTGTGTTTTTCTGTCTCCTTGTGTGACGGTGGCGTGTGTGTGTGTGGCTGTCTCTCCCTGGAAGAACACAACCTCCATTATGGCTGCTCCTCCATCAGCCTGTTAGAACCAAGCATCTGAAGAGGCACACAGTAGAAGCTTCTGGAAGGCTGCTACTGCTAGTCACCGCTGTAGGTTGTACAAGGTTAATATATTGACTAGAACGCGGGTAATGTATTCTCGAATGTTCATGTAGGGTCTAGAAGGTTGATAAATGCATTCTAGAATGGTGGTAGATACAGTAGTTGCTTCATTGTTTGGTTGATAGCTTTCAGGAAAGGATTAGCAGGTGTGTGTGTGTGTTATGGTTCGATGGTAGTCAGTGAAGGATTATTGTGTGTGTGTGTTTGCGGAAACAACCAAGGGTGTTGATCTGCATTATGTCTGCCTACATGAGTCTGTTGGTGTATCTACAGGAAGAATGACGCAGTGTCAGTGTGTGTGTGTGTGTGTGTGTGTGTGTGTGTGTGTGTGTGTGTGTGTGTGTCTGTGTGTGCACTACTTCAAGCGTCTGTGTGTGTTTTATGTAGTGTGAGCAGGTGGTGTTTAATGTGTGGATTGAGCTCCATGGTGCTTTCACAACAGTCACTCACTGTCAGATAGCTATATACTGGCACAGGATCAACACGCACACATGCACACATACACACACACACACACACACGCATACACATACACACACACACACACACACACCCATGCATGAGTGGATGGTACTGTATATTTCATGTTGAGCAGTATGGAGTAAAGGTTAAAGGACAGAGTGAACAGTGTTGGTATGCATGTGGTTTTCCCTCCATGTCTGGCCCAGATAAAGGCCTGTCTTGTTGTCTACTGAGGGTAATTGTAAACATCTCTCGGACCAGCCTCGGTGCCACAGAAATTTCACTGACATCCTACTGAAATTTGACTGAAGTTCTCTGGATGATAACAACAGTTATTTGCTTTCACAGTCCCGTTTTGTTGATCTGTCTGTGATTTTCTCTTTCTTTAGATTGTGGCCCGAGAGTGGCTTCTCCTCCCTCTTCCATCCCTCCTTCTCCTCCCTCCATCCTTCCCCTAATGAGGGCGTGGAGTGTCCTGCCTCCCCTCATCCCTCCCCCCTCATCCCTCCTCCCTCATCCCTCCTCCCTCATCCCTCCCCCCTCCTTCCCTGCCTCCCTTCAGTGTGAACGGACCCCCAAACGTAATTAAAAGACACAGTGTGCTTCCAGAATGCTACGATTCAGCCCGTATCCATGGCAACCCCCGCAGCCACTTCCAAAAGTAAACAAAAGTTTTTTTTTTGAGGCTGCGACTTAGCGATTAATACAACTCTTCCGGGACGGCTTGCAACGGTTAATACACCCTGGCAGTCACAGGAGCACTGTGCAGTCCTCACAGGAGTTTGATTGTGTGTGTGTATGTATGTGTGTGTGTGAGAGAGAACGAGAGAGAGAGAAAGAGAGAGAGAAAGAGAGCAGGAGAGATCGTAATTTTGATTCATTCCTGCCTCAGTACGTTTTGATACTGTCAAACCACACTACATGACAACATTTGTATTTTATCCATCCACCACTGCTCACTCTGTATCCACTGTTATCTAAACGGGCGTAGAGAAATGTGATTATAGCACAGTGGCCATCCAGTCCTGGTGCTGGCCACAGAGCCAGGCTGTGAACAATCCTGTGATTGTGCCAGTGCTGGCCCGGGCATCTGACCACGTGGCAAAGGATGGCAGGCCTTGGCTCTCCCTCGGTCTTTCTTTCCCCCTGTCTCTTTCTCTCTTCCTCTTCCTTTTCTCTTTACTTTTCTTCCATTCCTAACTCTCGCTTTTGATTTCCTTCTCTCTCCCTTGCTGTCTCTCTGTCTCTGTCTATCCCTCCATCTTTTTGTCTCCCTTCTAGAAAAGGGTCGTTCTCTGACATCTAGCCTCTGTCCTGTCTGTCAGCCACCTGTCGTCTGAGCCCACGTCCACCCTAGCCTGGTCTACACATTCTCAGCTTCTCATCCTCTCACTCTCTCACCCTCTCTCTCACCGTCTCATCCCAGCCAGCATGATAGCCTGTACTTTTTGACCCTCTCACCCTTATCTTCACCCTGGTACCCTGCCCAGCCAAAAGACAGTCACCCGACAGTCACTCCTCAGTACATCCACCACTCTCCTGTCCTCCCCTCTCCTCTTTTCCTCTCCTCTCCTCCCCTCCTCTCCCTCCTCTATCAGCAGTGTTGGGTCAGATGCCAGTGTTGGTGCACAAAGACCTCAGTGTGAGGGATGAAGAGTTTTCCCCCCTGTGTGCTCATGCATGTGCCAGCACACTGTACACTAAGCAGTTTGGACGTGTGTTCACTGTGACTGTGTGTGTTTCCAAGCTGTCTTGTTGGTTTGCAGGTTTGTGTGCACGATGCGCTGTGCATTGTGCAAGCATCTCTCTGTGTGTGTGTGCGTGTGTGTGTGTGTTGGTGAAGTGCTTGTGCCAGATGGCAGCCTGTAATGTGTGTGTGGGTTCAAAGAATGACTGTCGTACCTCAGGGGAGAGATGCAACAAGAAGCCAGCCTTGTAGCTCTGAATGACCAATCACAGATCAAGCCTTGTAGTTTGAGGACATCCAATCAGAGATCAAGCCTTGTAGTTTGAGGATGTCCAATCAAAGATCAAGCTACAGTATGGCCAGATGCTTTTTCTGGTGGCAAAGGAACATTGAACTCAGATTTTCTGAAGCCTCAATGATAAATGCAACACCCTCTGTCTCTCACACGTGTGTAAACAAACACACAAATACAGAAACACGTGCACCAACGCACACAATACATTATTATAGTTGGTCAACAACAAATATTTTTTTTCTTCTGTAAAAACATGGTTTTAGCGCTCTGTCTCTCTTCCTCTCCTTCTGTCCATAACTGTCTGCCAGTCCACCAGACCCCTCCTCCTCCGTTTTCTACCTCCTTCCGGCTGGTTCTATGGTAGCCAAGCTAATGACAATGCTTATCGCGGCTACCCCATTGCTAGATTCTAATTTCAAATAGCCCATGGTGCTACTGGGGACGCCAGGCTGGAGCCCGCCGCACACACACACACACACACACGAGCACACACACCTGCTCATTAACTCTCTTCTAAAACCCAATCAGTCTCACGCTAGCGTAGTGAGCCTGGAACCTACAGAAGGACCCCTGTGTGATGCTTCACACTCACACACAACACACAACACACTCACACACACACAACACACTCACACACACACAACACACTCACACAACACACACTCATACACATGCAGGAATGCACACGCACACACTAAGGTATTCTGTGACGGTGGCCAGAGAGGCCGAGGTGTGTGTGGAGGTGGGTGAGTATGGAGAGCAGCAGGATCGATCCACAAGCACCGCTTGATTCTCCCATTACTGGTCATGTTGCCATAACAACACTTGAAAGGCTAGGTTTAAGGGAGTGTGTGTTGAGTTTAAAGCTGTCGTTGCTTACTGGTTTGCCTGCTTGTTGCTTTGGTTTGCGTGCATGTGTGTGTGTGGGTAAAAAAAGAAGTCTGTTCTGTGGGGTAGAACATGATGTTCTTGAAACACACACCCCTCACCCCTCCACCCCTCTATCCATCCACCCCTCTATCCCTCCATCCCTCTATCCCTCCACCCCTCTATCCCTCCATCCCTCTATCCCTCCACCCCTCTATCCCTCCACCCCTCTATCCCTCCACCCCTCACCCCTCACCCCTCCACCCCTGTATATCCCTCCACCCCTCTATCCCTCCACCCCTCTATCCCTCCACCCCTCACCCCTCCACCCCTCTATCCCTCCACCCCTCTATCCCTCCACCCCTCTATCCCTCCACCCCTCTATCCCTCAACCCCTCTATCCCTCCACCCCTCACCCCTCCACCCCTCTATCCCTCCACCCCTCTATCCCTCCACCCCTCTATCCCTCCACCCCTCTATCCCTCAACCCCTCTATCCCTCCACCCCCCTCACCCCTCCACCCCTCTATCCCTCCACCCCTCTATCCCTCCACCCCTCTATCCCTCCACCCCTCACCCCTCCACCCCTCTATCCCTCCATCCCTTCCATGGAAAGCACACACAACATCACCACAACCGTCACGGGCAGTCAGGCTGTCATGTGTATGACGTGTTCTCCAGATTCTGAGATACTAATCCTTGATCCAGGCTCAGTCTTTAGGTCTACTGTAAGTAACCCTCTAGACAAGGTGAGGAGACCACAACTTGACCTCAGACTAGGTGCAGTACTCTCAGATTAACACTAGATGGCAGACTCTCCCCCAGCAGCCAGGGGCTAGCCGCAGCTGTGTCTGTGGGGGGATTGTGAGAGTCAAGGACAGGACCCTCCATGGTGGATGTGACAGGCAGGCATGGCAGACAGACAGACAGACAGACAGACAGACAGACAGACAGACAGACAGACAGACAGACAGACAGACAGACAGACAGACAGACAGACAGATAGATAGACAGGCAGGCAGGCAGGCAGGCAGGCAGGCAGGCAGGCAGGCAGGCAGGCAGGCAGGCAGGCAGGCAGGCAGGCAGGCAGGCAGCCATACCAGCCCTTCTTCAGACCCGGTATGCTACAGTCTCAATATCTAGATTGTTATTATCATCTAGCAGAGCGCGGGAAGCCCAAGAGACTGAGTGAATCTGGTGTTTCTTCGCTCCCAAATATTTTAGTTGTCAGCACTTCTGATGGTGGTCCCATTACAAGCCGATGCATTATTCACTAATACAAATATGGCTGTTGACAAGAGCAAAGCATACCATTTACCACTCTGTCTGGTTGGGGCTGAATTCAGGGTAGGGAAATGAGTGTGTGGATTCATTAGTAAAGCTTCTGGTTAGTATGGAGGCATACTGGACAGTATTGCCAGGGCCTCCTCACCAGAGACATACAACAGCCACACACACACTTGGCCCGCTGGAATGTTACTCAAAGACACAGAGAGAAAGGCAAGCTACGGGAGGATTGTCTGTTAGAAGGGTGTGTGTCTGTGTGTGTGTGTGAGTCAGTCCCTACTAGGGTGTATGGATGTGGATCCAGACAGTGAGAGGTCCAGTATAGAGGAGAGGATCATCTCCAGTCCTGCCAGGGTGTCTTTGTCGGGCCATGCCTCTGAGACCCTCCAGCAGCTTATCAGCTACTGTGTCTGTCTGTCTCTCACTGGGTGTGGGGGTGTGGGGTGGGGGTGTATGTGTATGTGTGTGTGTGTGTGGGGGGGGGGGCATCTCGATCTCTGTCTCCCTCTCTTTCTGTCTCTCTCTGTTTCTCTCTCTGTCTGACTTTTTGTCTCTGTCTCTCTCTGTTTCTCTCCCCCTATGTCGCTCTGTCTCTCTTTGTGTCTCTCCGTGTCTCTCTCTCTGTCTCTCTCTCACCACCTCTCTCTACGTTTTTCTTTCCACAAACGACATCTCTCTACTTCCCTTGCCCCCTGCACGCACACATACGCACACACGCAACACACATTCTCTGTTTTCTGTGTAGACCATTGAGCAAAAAGGCATTTCCCTGTAGCTAGGCGATGGTCTGATGTTAGCATTCCATCCAGAAAGGAGGGGGGGGGTTACTTTGTGGGAACAGAGGGGGGGGAGTTCACACGTCCAGCATGACAGCAGAGATGGAGGGCTGGGTGGGGTGGGGACAGATTCTTTCCCCTAATTGTTACTGAATACTTCCAACATTCTGACAGAGAGAAAGAAGAGAAAGAGACAGAAAGAGAAACTGAAAGAACGAGAGACAGAGAAAGAGAGAAATAAATGGGGGAGGGGGAGAAAGAGGTGTGGGAGAAAGAGAGAGGGCGAAGAGTGAGGGGAAAGGAGAAGTCTCCAGTAACAGGTCAGTACAGTAGTTATTGGAGGATACATATTGCAGATGGATCATTCTAATTTAAAGCTGGCTAGCTTTTAGTCTAGAGGACAACTTTAATGGCATGTTGATGCAGTGACGTAATATTGGCCCTCTCCCTCGCTTTCATTTCTCCTTCCTGAATGAGGGGCCAACAACCAAGCAGCCTCCTTTCATTTGATTGGCCGGCAGCCAGGATGGGAGCAGTGTCAGTGGATACAGTCACACAGTTGTGTGTCTGTGTCCTCTGTGCTGTGATGATATACAGTACACACACACACACTTCACTTCACTTCCTTGGTGACATAGTTAGACAACACACACACACACACACACACACACACACACAGCGTGTTCCCCCGGGCTGCTTGAGTGTCACCCCACACTTCCCTTCCTGGTGTGTATCCTGTCCCGCTGGCTCCTCTTCTGATGTACAGACACCAGAGCCTTCACCCAGCCTTTTCAAGGTGGCAGTGTTGTGCCTTTATGCTGCCTCGCAGTTTGGTGTCAAAGGTACGGACATGGAATGAGGAGTCATGGTTGTGGCGGCATCAAGCCGGCCAGCGGAGCCGAATCGATGTGTGAAAGACAGAGTGGGCATGGCGGGTCCTCACACAGTAGCAACAACGATGACATCACGCCTCTGGTTCTGATATGCCGACAAGCCATCTAAAAGGACAAGCATACCTCCTACACTATGCAGAACCATGGATCTTGAACCCATCCAGAACATTCTGATGAATACTGTACATCCACAGTTTAGTTGACATTTGTGTGTGTTTACACACATTTGTGTGTGTCGTGCAGTCAACACCACACACACACACACAGACACACACACAGACACACTCTGTCTTCTTCCTGCGTGTGAGGTATGCTCCAGTCAACATTACACAGAGAGAAAAATGAATGTGAGGCGACAGAGGAGAATCTTAATTAATGACAGATTACATTTCCACGGCCCAGAACCCTGAAATTACACAAGCCTATGAGCCGCTCCTAATTTCATATGTAATTGTCGCCTCGTGTTGCGGCTCCCTATATCTACATTTTTCATTACGTTTTTTTTGCAAGTGAGTGAAAAATAGTGAAAAAGAGAGGAAGGGGGGGGGGGGGGGGGGGGGGGGTGGGGGGGGGAAATGCTGATTGTCTTTGACATAGAACCACATTGAAATGGTAAATCGCTTTAAGCTGCAGATAAAAGAGCCGTAGCTCGGTGAGGAATCCTCCTGGAGCGCCAGGCCTGTGGTTGGCTGGGAGGGGAGGAGGCGGTGTTGTGTGAAGTTCTTCTTCTGCTGTTCGCTATCCTACTCCAGGGACTTCCTGTCTCCTCCCGCTGTTAGAGGAAGTGTCGAGGCAGCTGCACAGACCTTCAAAGCAGCCTGACGAGTGTCTGGCAGTGTGTCTCTCCGTCGGGCTCGGTGTCTGTCTGTAGCAATGTTGGGGAACAGGCGGCGGGTCAAGCAGCATCGTGTAGTGTTTAGAGCTGGAGGATGTCGGCTATATTAGTCAGTAGTGGCGTCTCTCCAGGGAGGGTCTCTGCTAGGAGCTGTCACTCATCATAAACACTCCACAGGACGGATAGAGAGACGCTGGGAAGGCCATGACGTCTCCCACTGTCACGTACCATACAGGTACACTGTTTGCAGGCTTAGAGTTTTACAACTGCCTCTTTGTCCTTGTCCCTATTAGACAACTGATGAGCGGATGGAATTAGATTAAATTACTGTTTCGTACAGTACAGTTTATTTCTCCTTCAACTGTTTGATATTTTTTTTTAAATGGGTTTTGTACTTTATAATACATTGCTGAATCTGGAGTCCACAGTGAAAGACACACATGCACATACAGTACCCACCAGACACACACACACACACACACACGCTCACACACGCTCACACACACACGCTCACACACGCACACACAGCGTGTCTGGGTTCCTGGTGGTGTACCATTTATCACCAGCCTCTCCTTCTGACCTTGACACCCTACTCATTAGAATAAAGACCATCGAGCGTTTAGACTAGCATTGTTCCCCATCAGCGCGTGCACACACACACCCACACACACACTCACAAGCTCGGAGACATACATATATGCACTCACCCACAGACACACACACAGACACACTTGCCATAAAGAAACCAAATGCTGTTTAATGACCTCTCAACAGCAAGTCTTGGTCAGCAGCTGAGGGATGCTTGTCTGACAGAGTGAGCAATGACAAGATGTGTGATTTGGCTCTTTCTTCGCCGTTTTCTTCCATCGCAGAAACCGAAGAGCCGTGCTTTTCTGGACAGAAAAGCAGAGAGAGAAAGAGAGGAATGGAAAACACTGGAGTGGAGGAAGGCGTTCTGCTTTTTAGCCTTTTGCAGTGAGGAATGACCTCTCCTCTTTCTCTCATCTCCTCCCTCATCCCTCCATCCCAAGGTCTCCATCCATCTCCATCATCACCCACATCAGTCATGAGTGGCCGGTGGGTGGGTGGACGAAGGGGGAGCAATGGGTAGAAAATGTCGGCCGCCTCCTTCGATATAATTAGAATTCAATTATTAATGAGCAATACTTAAAAAAGATTGTTTTATGATCTTCTATTAGTAGATTCACAATTCATTTTCATATTTGTCATTTAATTTATATCGTGGATAATGCAATATAGGCGTCAATTAACAATGCATGGTCGGTGTAGTATGATTTCCTTCTGACATAGAGAGAATAAGCCAGGAGAGAAAGAGAGGAGTGACAGGAGAGTCCAAACCTTTCATGTCATTTAGCAGAACCTGCTCTGGTCCAGTTTGCAGCTTCTGCTATTTCTACCTCTCCATCATACAAGGCAGCAGGTTTATCCAGACCAGCCAAGGATGATATTACTGCTCACACACATGGTAGGATATCCAGGACCCCTTTGCAGGGACCAAAAACAGGGGCAGGGCAAGGCAGACAGGGTAGAGGAGGGAGGGATGGAAGACGGTTGGAATGGTGGGCTGGTTTTACGGCCTCATGGTGCTGGCTTATGATATTAGATTCGTATATTATTATGATATATGTACAAAAACATCTGCGTTTGAGAGGAGAGGACATGGGATGAGTGGAGGAGGAGTGGAGAAGATACAAGCCACCAAAGCTGAGATAGAGGAGATCTCTGGGTGATCGACCAGGAAGAGAGAGAGAGAGAGCGAGGTGGAGGGGGGGGAGGATAAAGGCGCTCTTTGTCCTGTGCTTGAATGGCAGCATTAGCCATGGGCTTCCTATGGGCTCAGCCCCCAACCATTAGGAGGGAAACAGAGAGAAAACAAAGCCATAAACCATACACACCTCCTCAACTGCCTGTCTGTGTGTTTGTGTGTGTCTGTGTGTGTGTGATTGCAGTTGAGCTTGCAACCAAGTTGTTAAACACAGAAGGAGACAGTGTTTTGACCCCATCCCTCAGCTTTGTGGAGCAGCATTGTATGTATCCGCCCGCAATACTTGCATTTTTTTTATTTTATTACCAAAGTAAACTTTTCTGTAATTTTCCTATAAAAGAGCCCTCTGTTTAGCCATTGGTTTTTCAGCACGTCTGTGGGCATATTGGGCGATTCATTGTCTGCTGAACCTCTTGTAGACTCAGAAATATGAATGACGCTTCCGCATTGGACTAAAGGAGGCGGTAGAAATTTCTAGAATTCCAACTGCTGTCCTCTGCTGTGACTGGACCAGGTGTTTTGGAAAATAATAGCCTTATCAGCACTCCTCTTCACACCTCTGTTCTGACATGGAGTCCTACAGTATCTGCTCTGACATAGCAGGATCCAAATGTTCTTCCCTGTTTAAAAAAGGAAAGAAAGATAGAGGAAGATGGGGAGAGGAAAGAAAGAATTAAATTAAAATGGAAACGGAGAGTATGTGGCTAAAACTATCCAAGGTCCCCTGCTGCCCCAGTGTAACTGACTACCTACTTACTGAGAGAGAGAGAAAGAGAGAGAGAGAGAAGAGAGAAGTGGAAGGAGATGGAGATATAGAGAGAAAACTCCAGTGCTTGACTCGCTCAATGTTGAATGCCAGTGCTCTATACCACTAGTAAAATGGCTTATTCTCCCGGTCACCATGGTGACAATTACCAGTGTTTCAAGACCTTTTGTCCAGCAGGCTTTCTGAGCAGAGAAAAAGAGAGACACACAGAGACAGAGAGAGAGTGAAAGAGGCTTGTTCTTTGTCGAAAGGAATGATTTGATTTTCACCCAGTAAAAAAATGAACAACCCCTTCTACAAGTTAGAGGTTTCCTTTTAGCTTAAAGGAGCAGTCTGTAATTCTATCTGAATTAACAGGTTTTTAATGTTTTCCTCTCCTTTTCTGAGAGCACGCTGGGTAGGACTTCCTGGTCTTTCAGGATTGGAGGACATCCATCTCAGAGGAGACACTGAGCCCTTCTCCTCTCAGCTGCACAGAGCTGACATCAATAGAGGGCTTCTCTTTCGCTCCCTCCTTCTCTCCCCTTTTCTCCCTCCTTCTCTATTACACTGCCCTTCCTCTCTCTCCCTCCTTCTCTATTACACTGCCCTTCCTCTCTCTCCCTCGTTTTTTTTTTTGCGTTTCCCTCTCTCTCGGTCTTTGAGCCGTATCTCTCCTTCTCCTCTTCTCCCCTTGTTCCTCTCTCCACCACCCCCCCCCCCTCACTCCCCCTGTCTTCCTATCCTTTGACAGTGTCAACAACAAATTGTCAAAACTAAGGATGTTGGCATGGCACCAAACAAACCCCCCACCCCTCTGCTCCCCTTCTCCACCCATCCCTCTCCTCCCCTTCCCCACCCCTTGTACTAAAACTGATGAAGTCATTATCATATTTGTCAGCGTTGTTTTGGTGAAGACTGTGCCGTCGAAGCTGGTCTAATTCCGCGGTTGATAGATAGCCGAACACACATACTGGAGCTAGCACAGTGAGAGCTGTGAGTTGGGCGAGTTTCGAGCTTTTGGGGTATTATGAAACTATAGCTTAAGATAGTCGGATAGTCGGATGATATAGACTACCTATAGCCAGGCAGGTAATGTGTTCATATTGACTACCTATAGCCAGGCAGGTAATGTGTTCATATGGACTACCTATAGCCAGGGAGGTAATGTGTTCATATGGACTACCTATAGCCAGGCAGGTAATGTGTTCATATGGACTACCTATAGCCAGGGAGGTAATGTGTTCATATGGACTACCTATAGCCAGGGAGGTAATGTGTTCATATGGACTACCTATAGCCAGGGAGGTAATGTGTTCATATGGACTACCTATAGCCAGGGAGGTAATGTGTTAACTGTATGAATTCATTTAAATATGGACGCGTCTGCCTCAGTTCATGGAATCTTACTTCTGTTGTCTCAACACGTCACAGAGTCTGAACAAACTTTAATTTAATGGATAAGATGAATCTACAAAAACACATTAAATGTTTCCATGTATGACTGCATTTCTGCTGACATTTCCACTCTTTCGTGCTCATTAATATGTGGAATGAATTAAAGTTATGATTGCTTGTTGATTTTTTTTCTCTTCTTCTATTTCCATCCAAATCCACTCTTCTAGCTTTTTGGGGGGGAAGCTCACTCTGTTATTTTCCATGCACTCAAATACACACACACACACACATACCCCCCCCCCCCCCCACAAACACACACACACACATTCCCTCCATCTAGTTTCATATACCTGTCATCCTTACTTAGAAATGCACTTGCTCTCCTGGAACCAACCCTGTTGCTCAGCCCAGCTTCTGAAGAGCAGTCAACAGCACCCACACAACACTACTCCTCAAACCCTCTTTATCTCGTCATGATTCCTTGTCAGTAGTTCAGATCTTATCTCTGCCTCATCTCTACAGTATCTGTATCATAAGTTGTTCAGGTTCTACTTATTGCAACTCAATCTTTACCTCATCTGTAGTCTGTCCCTAGTCCATCTCTGTTCTGTCTCTTGTCCAACTCTGGTCCATCTGGTCCATATCTGGTCCATCTAGTCCAGGGGTGTCGAAGTCCGGTCCTCGAGGGCCGCTGTCCTGCATGTTTTAGATTTTTCCCTGCTCCAACACACCTGATTCAATTAAATGGTTTGTTATAACGACCCTTCATTCAAATCAGGTGAGCTGGATCAGGGAAACATCTAAAACATGCAGGACAGCGGCCCTCGAGGACCGGACTTCGACACCCCTGATCTAGTCCATCTCTGTTCTGTCTCTTGTCCAACTCTGGTCCATCTGGTCCATATCTGGTCCATCTAGTCCATCTGTAGTCCATCTCTAGTCTACCTATGGTCAATCTCTAGTCCATCTCTAGTCTACCTATAGTCCATCTGTAGTGCATCTCTAGTCTACCTATAGTCCATCTGTAGTGCATATCTAGTCTACCTATGGTCAATCTCTAGTCCATCTCTAGTCTACCTATAGTCCATCTGTAGTGCATCTCTAGTCTACCTATAGTCCATCTGTAGTGCATCTCTAGTCTACCTATAGTCCATCTGTAGTCCATCTCTAGTCTACCTATAGTCCATCTGTAGTGCATCTCTAGTCTACCTATAGTCCATCTGTAGTCCATCTCTAGTCTACCTATAGTCCATCTGTAGTCCATCTCTAGTCCATTTCCCCCCCAGATCCCCCTCCCCCTACCTCATCTCTGCTCCTACCCCCTGCCCTCTCATCCTGAGGTGTGCAGTATGCAGATCTGCAGGGTTGTCCTAGCGTGCACACTGACTGGAGGCACAAACTCGCCCATGCATCAAGTTTTCCTCTCAAACATTCTGCTCAGCATTTCAGCGCAAAACTTTGGATCTCATACATTTTAATCACCTCTGCCTATCTTCTCTTCTCCGTTAATGTTTAGACTTGCGATCAATGACATGCCATTTTTTAAACAAAAGAAGAGTCTTAAAATCAATATTTGCTGTCAACAAATAAATTGTATAATTTCCTGATAGTTAGACGGCCACATATTTACTTATTTTTTCCCCGCGAGCGTCGGTATTAAAAAGTGAAAAGGATGGATGGCTGTGTGGTGCCATCTCCATCAGAAATGCCACAGTGAAAAATGCTTTCAGGACATGTGACAGCAGAGAAAACCAACAGAGAACGCATTAAAATATTTAAATGTGCCTCTGCCGTAATGATAAATGACAGGATAAAACTAGAATCAAGCAGCTATTGATGCAGAAAATGAAAGGCAAAAGAGAAGAGAGAAGAATCAACCAATAATAGGCGGCGGTGTTGAGGAGACTGGTGTCACAATGTTACTGTTAGGATGGTTCTCAGCCTCCCAGCAGGAAATGTCAACCCTTCAGATCACATCACACACTATTATTGTTCAACTATAGAACGGTTAGTTTGAAGTGTTGCTATTCCTGATCTCCTTGTGTTCTGCAAGATGTTTGGACACCAGTACGTTTGCAGTCTACTGTGAGGCCATGGACTAGCAAACGGTTGCTGTTTTACAGTGGATGTTGGCCTTTGTTTGCCATCATAAGAGAAGATGACTTGTGTTAGCAGGGAATGTCAACAGCTCTAATGGATGTACAGTACTGTGGTGAACATCAACCAACCAGCCACAAAATGCCACCTGTGTCTGTTATATAAAGAGCTATTTTGTTCCTTATTTGAATGCAAATTGTAGATTAATTCACATGGACTACTCCCAGTCAGTCTAGGTAGCGGCAGTATAACTGACTTTGTATGTGTGTGTGTGTGTGTTTCCAGGGTAACAGCGTAGAGATGAGCATGTGGCTGCCTAAGAAGACCCACCTGCTGGGGTGGGCGGAGTCTTTACGCAGGAGTGGGGCGGAGCTTCCCGTGGACTTTGACCAGCACGTCGACCTCATGACCCAGAAGTGGAACCAGCTGCAGGTAGGAGACCCCCGCTAGGCTCTGGCATCACCACGCATACGAGTGCTAACACGGACACACACACACACACACAGATACACACACACAGATACGCACACACACAGATACACACACACAGATACGCACACACACAGATACACACACACAGATACACACACACAGACAGGCACAAATGTACAGGCACTTGAACACAGACATTGAAGGGCTTTTCCCCAACTGTCTTTTATCTATGCAGTGGAAAACTTAGACAGTCTTCAGTAAATCACAAAGACTACAACCCCCCCCCCCTGCTGTGAGGGCTTGCTCCTCTCCTGGAAGGGATCCAGGGCTGGAGATGGTATCAGTGTCCCAGCCCTGCTCCTGATGATCCTGTTAATGGGGGCTGAGGTGTGGTTGCTGATGCTTATCAACGCGCTCCTCATCGCTAATTTTAGGCTAATCACAGATAATCTCATCTGCTACATGAAGAATATAATTGGGGCTGTCGCGGGTCTAGAGGCGCCCTTGGCATGGGGGAATCGAGGAAAGAGTGTCTTTTCCCTCTTGTCTGCCTCGTCTCTGTGTGTGACAGACTGGGTGAGCCCCCCGAACTGAAGCCCTGGTCATTACCTCACTTCCTCTATGTAAAGTACACACCTGACTCCTGTTATGTAAACAACACCGTCTGCATACATTCACGCTCTCATATTTAGAGAAATTAGAGTGTTTGTGCACGCCATCTGTTTGTGTGCAACTAAGCAGGGTTGGGGAAGCTAGATGAACATATGTATAGCACCACAGCCAAACAGATTCGGTTTGAAAATGAAGCTACAAATGAATTCTCTGTTCCTGCACCATAGCAATCAGCCATGATGATTAAACTTCTGTTATGTTACCCCCACATGAATCTTTGACATGTGGACAGAATGCTCTCTCTCTCTTTCTTCCACCCACACACTCACACACACATTTATACAAACAGTTTTTTGTCGATTGACAAATCGTCAAAGAGTGTGTGAGATGAGTGCGCGTGTGTGTGTGTATGTGTGTGTGTGAGAGAGAGAGAGAGAGACAGAGAGAGAGAGAGAGAGAGAGTGCTGAGTGGCGTTGTCGTCGGGGTGTGGAGCGGCTAGAATGGGGTGTCAGTGGTGCAGAGAGGGAGTTTAATCTGTAGCTAGATTTCTGCTCCCTTTGCAGCGCTGCACATTAAGCCAGCTCCATTGCATATTAAACAAGCCTATCAAGGCAGGCATTGGCATCTGCTGTGCTGACACAAATTGTGAATTAAATGAAATTGATGTCCTCTGTCGTATATATTTATGAAGACAGACCATTCTCTGAAGTATTCTGCTTATGAAGAATTTATGATTGCAAACTGTTCCCCCGAACAGAATAAAGTGGCAATAAATTCCCCTTCTCTTTGTAAGCTGACCTCTTCAAGGGCATCGGTGTGGTCTCACCTCCCCGACACAGCATCATACTCCCACACAAACACACACACATTCACACACATACACACACCAACATTCATGTAAACGCACACCCAAACACACGCACACAAACACACACACAAGGGCATACTCGTGTGTCTTTTGCTGACAGCTCTACTGTAGAATCTCCGAAAAGCACAGCCACTCAGGGCTCCTAGATTACAGATGAGATGGTCAGAAAAGATGGCAGTACACCCAGCGAAGAGAGAACAGGAGGATAATCAAGTCCTGTAAGATGTCCTTCAGTAGTGTTTAGACAGTGTGGTGCCAGAGGACAGTTATGGGGAGGTGAGGGCGATCAAAGTGGAACAGTCATGAAATCAATACAGACATTTCCATACAGTCAGACTGTTTATCGCCATGGCAATGCCTCTGACCTCAGTGACAACATCTCAAGGTCAGCTGACCCGCTCTACCCTTTCCATCGGCTGTTAAAGAGGAATATGCTAATCTGTTTGGTGTTTGGGTGTTGATTCACCTTTCCTTATTGGTAAACAGGAAAGTGTTGCCGTGGTTCGTATCACAAACCTCTTTTCACTGTGACTCTAAAACACATGAGTCAGACCTGGTAAGTTAATCGCGCATTAACACTGTGGCTCTATGAAAGCAGCACAGGTGTGTAAACACACACACACACTCACACGCAGATAGAGGATGCACAGGGGAGCTAGACGATCACAGAGTGGTTAATTGATGCTGCGTTTTTCTAAAATGGCCACTCCAGCCTCTGACTCGTATTCACATCTGTCTCCATTACGAAGTCTCTTCCTTACAGGCACACACAGCACACAAAAGACTGACAATTATAGCGGGCGACGCTGCGCTTATTAACAGGATAATGGTGTGTTTTAGCTCTCACAACAAGCCTGTGGGGGGCCAGAGTTCAAGACACACTCCAGCTCCCAAACTAGCGCTGCCAAGCAGGTGGGGCTTCACTTTCCACACTTTCTCTCTCTCTCTCTCTCTCTCTCTCTCTCTCTCTCTCTCTCTCTCTCTCTCTCTCTCTCTCTCTCTCTCTCTCTCTCTCTCTCTCTCTCTCTCTCTCTCTTTCTCTCTCTGTCTCTCTTTATCTCTCTCTTTTTCTCTCTCTTTTATTTTCTCTCTCTCTTTCTGTCTCTCTCTTTCTAGCCTCTCTCTCTCTTTCCTCCCATCATCCCTCCTGAGTGTGCTGTGTGAGTTTGGGAGGGAGGAGGAGGAGGAGGAGGACGAGGTGGTGAAATTGCCCAGTAGAGCCTATTTCAACATTGTTGGAGGGTATTTGTGCCCCTGATTGTTTGCTCCTCCATCAACACTCTGCGGCTGTTTTGTTTTGCTTTAAATTGTATTATTTCTCTGTGATATTGAGGTAACCCCCTGGATAACAACATCTACGCCTCGAAATTAGCATCTCAATCTCGTGGATGCTGCGATGATGGCCTGCTATCTATTGTCTGTCAGAACACAAAGTTTGTGAAGATTGTGTTACAACATTCAAGACCCCTGTCTTTGAATAATTTGCATACTGACTGGTTTGCCACACAAGATACACGCAGGGCATTGCTTCAGTACTTTAGTCCTGTATAAACTCATTACATTCATCAAATATTGGTGTCCAAAAATATGCTTTTTCCCCCTTGACTGCACAACATCAGTCATAGGTATCTAGGACCGTATAACATATGAGAGCTTTTTGGACCACACTACCTCCTGACCGTGGACTATCTTCTCTGTCTCTGTAGAAGATCCTGGCGGAGCATTCTGGGAGCTGTAGTCCTTTGCAGGACCCCAGTGTGGCTTTGTCACCCCAGACCAACTGCATGGTGAGGCAGCTGGAAGATCGCATCAAAGAGCTGAAGGGCTGGCTGAGGGACACGGAGCTGCTCATCTTCAACACCTGTCTGAGGCAGGACACACAGCCGCAGGCCAGCACGCAGCTCCAGAGCTTCAAGGTAAGCCCATGACCAACACACAAACCTTCACGTTTAGATGGCACCCAGTGCCCCCCCATAGGTAACGGCATTACAGTTAGAGAGTACTTTACTCATTCACAAACACAAACAGACAGACAAACGCAGGTTTAAATACAGAGTGATTGATTCTCTTTGTGCAGAGAATTTATGTTTTCTAAGTGAAACTTACATTTTTATAGGGTGTCAAGCACAATGGGAAGCATTGATTTCTGTGGAAAGCCAATTGGGGGTGAAAATTATTAGAAATATTGATAAGTGTAATTTGGGAGACACAGCAAAGTTTTTAACGATTTTAACGGTCTGTTTGGACCATTTCTACTGTAAATTGGTTCAATATCATTGTCCTTATTGCAGTAAGGCTGTAATAGATATCAGCAGGGAGCCATCTCCGGGCTCTAGAAGATTCTACTGAGGAGTGCTTCTCTCAGGGATCCCTATTCTGCAGCTCACTTTTAATCCAAGGTGACCCTGAAACTGCGACGCATAAGAAAAGGATCCACTTTCAAACTGAATTCAACCGCCAATCAAAACAAATATTGCTGTGAAAGTCTGTGAATACATCACATTTATATGAACATTTCTGCGAACATTTCCATCTTTCCTACCTATCAGTAGCAGCTGTATTAATGAAGTAACCAGTGGAGGAAGCTTTCATAATAAAACCATGCCTTAGCTCAGACTTAATTTAATTAAAAGGCTTTTAAGATATGGTATCCCAGACTTCCTTGAGGGAACCAAGTCTGAAATGAGTCTGCATTGTGTAGCCGTAGCTCTGGGAGGGTCGCTGGAGAGACGAGACGCTTCAATTTAGTCTGCTGGTGCCCAGCCTCACTGCCTCCATCTTACAATAACACCCATGTGCTTCCTGTCTCCTGACTACTGCACCTCATCTCAGATGAATGTTAATGCTGCTTATCGCCCAGGAAACATCCCTACATGGTCACATGACTTCTCTCCCTCACAACTGTCTTCCTCTTCCTCCTCCTTTCACCTCTTCCTTCTTATCTCCCTCCTGCCTCACCTCCCCCTCATCCTCCTCATCCTCCATAACCCTAACCCTAACTTCTCCGTAGAGACCTAATTGAGTCTAATATTTCCATGTAACAAGGTATATCTTCAACAGGGTCAAAACCTTGGGCCACTGAGAGTTGGACCAAACCCATTTACCCAGGTCTATTTTTGTCTCTTTGTCTCTCTCTCCCTCACTCACACACACACGCACACACACACCCACGCACACACACACACTCTGTCCCTCAGTCTCTTTCTCTCACTAGTAGAGAAATGGCTTTCCAGAGTTGTTCAAAGTGTCTTTTTTCTTCTGTGGGCCGCGCGACGTGACCCCCGCCTATCTGCAGGCCTCTCGGGGAGCGGGAGATGCCACGGCAGATCTGGAGATAGCAGAGCCGCCGTCGCCAACGTCGGTGGCCAGCTCATTCTCTGATCTAGAGACGGCCCTGGGGTCACACCTTGGGGGTCAGACCTCAATCTCCCTCATCTGTCCTGCCATTGGTCCATTATGTTCTCCTCTCATCCCAGCAGCTCTCCCTGACCAATCACACTGCAGCCCCGGGCTCTAGTCGTCGTGGTGCAGTGAGAGAGCAGCTAATCAGATGTGACAGCGCAGATATAATATCAATAGCAGCTTCATGATTAGAATGAAGGAACTCCTGTCCCTTTAGCCAAGTGCTAACCACATTAAAGGACTGGATGGATGGCCGGTGTGTGTGTGTGTGTGTGTGAGAGAAACTGTAAGTGTGTGAGTGTGTGTGTGTGTGCATGAGGGGCATTGGACGTTAGCTCCTCATCAGTGTTTTAATGGGGATCAGACAGGTGACATCAAAAGGACACACTCTCCCATCACCAAGCCCAGTCTCCCAGCTCTCGTCCTTCATGCACACACACTCTCTCTCTCTCTCTCTCTCTCTCTCTCTCTCTCTCTCTCTCTCTCTCTCTCTTTCTCTCTCTCTCTCTCTCTCTCTCTCTCTCTCTCTCTCTCTCGTCCTTCATGCACACACACACACACTCTCGTCCTTTATGCACACACACACACACACGCTCTCTCTCTCTCCGACCAGATCATGTCCTCATCTGCTGCATTCTCATCACTCTGCTCAGTTTGTTTGCCTTAGCGCATTAGCCCGAGCGGCTGGGTGCTCATAAGACCACATTAAGATCATCTTTCACACAGAGTCTGTCTGCCAGGAGAGAGAGTGCTCGTGTGCGCGCGTCCGACGGGATCTGAGCGCACCCTCTTACAGCCGAGGACGTTTATATGTGTGACCGTAATCCTTTTATGGCTGCTGAGGAGCGAGGTGGCGTGAATGTGGGGAGAGGGGCCACATCAGACGTCTGTGGAAGGAGGAGGAGGGGGCGGGGGGGGGGCAGGGGGGGGGGGGGGGGGGGGGCGGGGGGGGCCGCACCCTTAAATGCAGACGTATGCACCTCATTCATGCAAGCCATTTCAAAGGCATGCTCCATATTAACCTTTGACTGTGGCTAAACATACACAGATACAAGCACAGTTGGCCTTGCCAGGCTGTGTTAATATGATGTTGGAGAGAGAGAACGAAAGAGAGAGAGAGAGAGTAAGAAAAAAGAGAGAGCCGGCGAAAGGGGACTGTAAGTGACAGAAACTGACGATGCTGGAGGCTGTCTCTCTCTGAGCTAGGGGAATATGTGTGTGGGAACAAATTGTCGACAAGAATTCATTACACTCATTTGCGATAACAAGTGCTTGTGGTTTTAATTGACTTAATCAACAAAATAGAATTAATCAGAGATTTCTAATTAATGGTAATTGATTGAATATCCACTGGGTCACTGTCACAGTGATCTCCTCTTCTCCCTCCTCCTCTTTTCCTCCTCCCCTTCTCCTTCTCTCGTCCTCTCCTCCTCACCAAAGGTCATTCCCACACCATGTCTTCATCCTATCAAATCACAATAAAACTAGAACACAAGCAGGATCCTTTCTAGAACTTGGTTGATGGCATTCCGGAACACAGACTGTTACAGAGAATGACACTTCTCTGGTTCCACCAGTCTTATTGTTATCTTTATTAAACCATCAGGGAAGATGTTAGATATTTCTCCTTCAGTCGCTTTCCTATTTTTTATGTCACATCAAGGCAGTCTTTGCTGCCAGTCATGGCAGACTGATATAATTCGATTGGAGATGTGGGAGGTGAGGGGGAGGGCGACTTAAGAGGATTTCTTTTTAGGAGATTTAGGAGTAAATCTACCCCCACCCACTGTTAAGAGGAGGCAGGCAGGTAGAGAGGAGGACAGAGGAAGTGAGAGGGGGAGAGAGAGAATGTGAGAGAGAGCGAGAGAAAGTAAGCTAAGAAGCAGGGAAGAGAGAGCAGAGAGGAGACAGAGAGAGAGAAGTGGAGAGAGAGAGAGGGAGGGAGCAGAGATGAGAGAGAGGTTCTTTGGAGGATCTGCTCTGCGGTGCTGTTTGGCTGCTGTTGTGTCATTATTACATCTGGGCTGTGAATGAGCCCTGCAGATTAGATAGTGTAGATAGATCCCTCTGTACAAGATGAATCTGAGCCTGAACCAGCACCATGATGGGGCCGGAGGAAGGAAGATGACGATGGCTATGGTGATGAACGAGATGATAGGGACTATAATCAAATCGGAACAGTCTGGGCTCTTCTAGACTGTGTTAATGCTTTGCAGTGTGGCAGAACATCTAATATCTGATCTTCTAGCCTCTAAAAGATGGAGGAATGGACGGATGGATGGTTGGAGGGATGGACTGACAGATGCTTTTATTTTCAGGCAATTATGCTTCTCATTTAGCTGTTTCGGTTGTGGTGTGTGGGGTGATATCGAGAGTGAGGTTTGGGAGAAGGTTCTAGAGCATGTTGGAGTCAGGCCAAGTTCTCACTACCCTAGCTCTGCTCCTCAAATGGACCCATTGTACATGTCTCTCTCCCTCCTTCTCTCTCCCTCTCCCTCCCCCATCTCTTCCTCTCCCTCTCCCTCCCCCATCTCTTCCTCTCCCTTTCCCTCCCCCATCTCTTTCTCTCTCTCTCTCAGTCCACTCCACTGCCTTCCATGTATTTGAAAAAGCTTTTTAGCAAATATTGGCAGACTATTGCTCAGTCTGTGAGTCAATAAGGGCAGCCCAGGCAGAGAGGAACACAGTGTATGAGGCGAGGCGAGGCAAGGCAAGGCAAGGCAAAGACAATGAAGCTTTCGGCTCTCAGCCTTTCTTTCTCAGAGGCTAAAAATAACGCCAGAAAACTTCATGTGCCATTTAGCACAGCATGCACTCACTCGGGTTGGGCCATTTGTATCCAGACATTTTATATTGATAGTATTTGTCAAACGGACTGTATCATTCATATTTTCTGACAACTAGACTGGACTGCCAGATGTAAAATCTTAAACGTGTAATACGACGGTGTTGTGAAACATGCAGAAACATCATTCTTGAGCCTGTTCTTACTAGTGTGTTTCAATTTCAGTGTTTTCTCTTTCTTTCTCTCTCTCTATCCCTCTTTTACTCTCCCTCTCTTTCTCTCGATCTCTCTCTCTCCTTCCCCCTCTTTGGCATCTCTATCTCTCTCCCTCCTTCCCCCTCTCTCTCATCCCTCTCTCTCTCCTTTCTCTCATCTCTATCTCTCTCCCTCCCCCCTCCTCTCTCTCTCTCTCTCTCTCTCTCTCTCTCTCTCTCTCTCTCTCTCTCTCTCTCTCTCTCTCTCTCTCTCTCTCTCTCTCTCTCTCATCTCTCTCTCTCCTTCCCCCCCTCTCTGTCTCTCTCTCTCATCTCTCTCTCCTTCCCCCTCTCTCTGTCTCTCTCTGTCTCATCTCTCTCTCCTTCCCCCTCTCTCTGTCTCTCTCTGTCTCATCTCTCTCTCCTTCCGTCTCTCTCTGTCTCATCTCTCTCTCCTTCCCCCTCTCTCTGTGTCTCTGTCTCTCTCTCTCTCATCTCTCTCTCCTTCTCCCTCTCTCTCTCTCTCTCTCTCTCTCTCTCTCTCTCTGTCTCTCTCTGTCCTGGTGGCAGAGCAGGTTGTCAGTCCTGTCAGTATCCGTGTTCCTGGCACTTGGCCGTCTCGTCGTCCCATCAGCCTGTACGTTCAGACGAGGACACAAACTGTAACCAGACGCTAGAGCAGGACAGGAACACAGTGGGGGGAAATCCAATTTCAATGTAATAGTGTTTAATATTTATTGGAAAATGTAAAGAAAATGCTAAAGGGAGAGCTTTTCGGGGTGGACGGGGTTTGCATAAATTGTTCTGTGGATGTGTTGTCCTGGGGATCCATTCTGCGCCTTGTCATCTCTGCATGTTCAGAAGGACAGCCAGGTCTCCGCTTGGAAGATTAGCTGCATTTTACACTGGAGCCCAAAAATGTAGTGTGTGTGTGTGTGTGTGTGTGATGTGGAGTATTAGAACACGAAGGTGGAGGCTGTGCCCTTTTAATGTTTAATATTTCTGCTGTTTATGAGAGGCATAAAAGGGTTAGGTAGGGGTGATTTACATGGCTGTGACAGGGAGACCTCATCACGGGTGAAGGTGTGTGTGCGTTTGTGTGTACGGGGGAGGGGGTGGCAGTCCCTTGTTACACCCCCACCCCTACCATATATTGCCGCTGGTTGGAAATGATGGGGTGGTCGCATAGGAACGAGGGGTTAAGGACAGTATGTTATTGGTTCTGTAACTCTCTCTCTCTCCCACTCTCCCCCCTCCCACCTTAGTCCTTGTGTCTGGAGGTGCGAGGCCGGCGTAAGGGTGTGGCCTCTGTGCTGAGACTCTGCCAAAGGCTGCTGGAGCAGGGCGAACAGCACAGGGAGGCCCTTCAGGTGGGCCCAGTCGCACAGCTGCACCAGGGGGCCCTCCAGATGGGCCCAGAAGCAGAGCAGCACCAGGAGGCCCTTCAGCTGCTGGCTATCAACCTAGAGCGTCGCTGGGAGGCCATCGTCATGCAGGCGCTGCAATGGCAGACCCGCCTGAAGAAGGTCCTGGGGCCTGAGCAGGTGAGCAGACACCGAGGTTCACAACACAAGAAGAAGAACAGAACTGAGAAAAGAACATGTGTGTTTTCTACATATTGTAGAAGTAGATGTCATAGAATGGATATGGTCCACCGGCAGAAACCTTCATTACAGAAGGTGGGAGTGTACTGTGACTTTGTACCCATGAATCATGAAAATGAGCTTCTGAAATGCCAGAAAATGGCTTGTTTAAAAAGGGGTTTGACAGTGATATGATATTTCATTAGAACCCCTTTATTAGAATGAATTCATTCTTTGAAGCATCTCAGTTACTCAATTTGACTGTGAACCACAGAGAACCCTTACCCTTTCGCCAACCTTTTTGAAAGTATTTTATTGTGTTGTGTAGGAAAATAACAGCAGGAGCAGTTTAGCAGCAGACCACCTCAGCCCTGGGGAATGTTCTGGTAGATCTGCTGCCTGTCCTTTCGGTTATAAACGTCCCCCAGCTCTCCAGGAGAGAAGACAAATAGCAGAGGCCACCACCGCACTGACCTTCCTCCTGAAGTGTAATTTCACTTCCTGGATGTGTTCAGAATGGGGAGAGAGAAGTGTTCTGCCCGCTCGGCGCTTTGTTTATAAATGAATGGCTGCAACGTGTGATGAAACGCCTGTGTTCTCAGCCAGCGCTGTTCCGAGACAGGACCCATCCTCCCAGCGCAGAGGAAACAGCAACAACAATTTTTCCTCCATTTGTGGGTGTTTTGTGTGAGAGCTCATCTGTTAGCCTTGCATCTGCTGGAAGGTTGCGAGAGAAGGCCAATATTTAAAAGCGCACCGTGGAATTATTTCCTGTGTCATGTGGTGAGGAAGTGCCGTGGTGTGGTGGAGTGTTTGGTTGGCTGGTTGTTTGAGAGCTTGATGGTGATAAGGTGAGGGGCTGTTTCCTGTGTTGGTGGTGGTTCGGCTGTGAGTCGTACTAATGACTAGAGCTCCTCCGAGCCTTTCATTCACATACAGTATCTGGTTAGGTTTCGTATTTCGATGCACGTTCTGCCCAGCGATAGCTGATGCAGCTCTCATTATTCTGATTGGATTAGATTGATTGATAGTTTTACTGTTTGGTAGATTTGGTAGACCTCGTCTATCAGCAGCAAAAGAATAAACACAAATCTAATAATAATTCATTACAGGGCCCATCCTACACACCAAGCAAGTGTTGGATTTGCTATAATAGACTAATGAGATACAAATGGCTAATATAAATTGCCCCTCTCTGGTATTAACGAGATGCAGGGCAATTTGTTTAATTGTGTCCTAGAATGCTTGCATCTAAGCACATTTCCAGACAGTTGTGTGCGTGTGTGTGGGAGGTTTTTTTCCGAAGACGGATACAATTGTTGAGGCATCTGTTGTTAGGGCATTCTGTGGTGATTGAGAGCCCTTGTCAGAATAGCATTCTGAAGCTGTACTGTGTAAATACGACTCTGGGCCCACTCTATTTAAGTCTAAAAAGGTTACTCTTATAGTCAGATTTTTCATTTTCATGAAATGTTCTTATGTTGTATGGATTTCTTTTTCAATGTCAATATTTGTTGCCTCTACCATTGAGGAAGAATTGACCCCACAGTAAATCGAATGAACTCTTAGTCTAACTCTCTGTCTTCTCTGTGGCCCACTGTGCAGGTTCCAGGGAACTTTCTAGAACCTGCTCTGATGGACCTTCATGGTGCTCCCCCTGAGGACTCCTGGGAATGGGACGAGATGGACATGACCATCGCAGACACGCAGGGCAGCCACACACACAGCCCTGACCTCCACTCGGACACCCACGGTCCACAGTCCTCAGGGTTAGCTCCCTCTCACCCTCTCTACCCCTCCACCCGGGCGGGGGACTCGATGATGGTCCCTCCTCCGTCCTCTCATCATCCAGTCAACACTGTCTATCAAGTTTACAGCGTCCATAACATCGAGCTCTACTGCCAGCCCCACTTTCCTTCCCCTCTCCCCAAGACCCTCAGCCACGAGGCCCACAGGAAGCAGACCCTCAGCCACGAGGCCCACAGGAAGCAGACCCTCCTGAAGAGCCTGAGCAAAGACTCCTCCTTCTCCTCGGTGGAGTCTCTGCCCGACCTGCTGGGGGCGCAGAGGGGCCGGCAAGGCCCCCGGGGCGGCAACGCAGCCCGGCGATCGGAGAGCGAGAGCGGGATCGTCAGCGAGGGGGACACGGAGACCACAGCCAACTCTGAGACCTGCCAGCTGGAAGAGATGGAGGGAGAGGGGGAGGAGGGGAGGGGCAGCCACCTCTCTCCCCCCCGGGGGTCAGACTCCCCCTCGGTGGACCGGGTGTGTGACGGGGATATTGATAGGATACTGGAGCGAGCCAATCAGTGCGCTCTGTACGGAGACTGCGTGGTGCTGAAGAGAGACCCGAGGTCTAAATCAGGAAGGAAGAGGAGGGAGGACAACGAGAGAGAGATGAGACGAAAGAGAGAGAACAGAGAGAACAGGAAGAATTGGGACGAAAGCGAAGAGGCGAGGAGAAAGAAAGAACAGGACGTCGAGATGAGAAGGAAGCACACGAGAGACCCAGTGGAGATCCTAGTGAACGGGCACGGCTTCACCCCTGACTCAGACTCCGAGGGGGGCTTTGGCTCCGACGGAGCCTGCATCCCCGGCGGAGACAAGCAGGAGGGAGGGGTCACCAGCGGGCAGGCAAAGAGCCTCCGCCACCGAGTCTTCTCCCCCCTCCCCCTGCTGTCCCAGGGGTCGTCTTTGGAGTCTCTGTTCACAGCAGGGGAACTGTTCCCGGCAGGCAAAGACCCTCTGCCGCGCAGCATCTCCCTGGAGAGCTGGCTGGCCCCTGGTAGGAGTGGGGAGGAGATGGGCAGCCAGGGTAGTCTGGGGGAGCTGGGGCCGGGGGAACCAGGCGAGCCTGGGGAGGCGGGAGGCCTGGCCCCCGCTCTAGGAGGGGAGGCGGCCGGGGAGCTGAGCCGCCGCACCCTGGAGCTCCTGCGTCGCCTGGAGGACATCCAGAGCCCCCTGGCCCAGAAGATGACCCGCAGCATCTCAGACATCACCCTGCAGAGCTGCTCCCTGCGTCTGCCGGCCCCCGGGGGGCGTCTGGGCCCCCGCGGCCCCCCCTCCTCCGTCAACGAGAGCTCGGCCGCCTCCCTGACGGAGCTGAGCAGCGCCGAGGAGTCGTCCGCCGCGTCCGAGGACCTGGCCCTCCTAAAGAACCGCCTCTTCCCCGACACCAACGCCTCCTTCAGGAAGCGGTGCCAGCGCGCGGGCGCGGCCCCGGACGAGGCGGACGCCAGCGTCAGCATGGTGGTCAACGTGTCCTGCGCCTCGGCCTGCACCGACGACGAAGACGACAGCGACCTCCTCTCCAGCTCCACCCCCACGCTCACCGAGGAGGAGCTGGGGGGGAGGGAGGGGGAGGAGTCCAACATGACCTCCGAGGAGGAGGAGGAGGAGGAGGAAGACGAGGAGGAAGAGGAGGACGGCACGGAGGAGTCCTTCGCCCTGGGGCTGGAGTACATGAGGAACGAGCTGCAGAGCTGGATCAGACCTCGGCCTCAATCCTCCTCTTGCTCGCCCGCCGCCAGGGAGAGAGGGGAGGCCGACCTGGGGGACGAGCTCCAGTGCGGGACGGCGTCCCGGGAGAACGCGTCGTCCCCCGCCAACGACCGCCGCTTCCTCAGCGGCGCCGCGCTGAAGCTTCTGGAAACCAACGCCAACGTGCGGAGCGAGCACGTGCAGAAGCAGCCCCGGGAGGGGGAGGTGGAGGCCAACAGGAGGAACGCCACGTGCAGCTACATCAGCCGGCTGGTGGACGACATGGAGAACGGCAACGTGGATCAGTCCCAGCTGAAGAGGAAAGACGCGGAGGACGAACTGCTGATGAGAGAGGAGGGGAGTCTTTACACCAAGACGGGCGAGGCCTGCAAGGACTCCGCGGGCGGGGACTCCAGGAACGCGGCCGCCATGACGACCACGTGCTCCGCCTCCCCTTCCTGCGAGCTCCTCCCAATTGAGAATAAGCAGGCCTCGTTGGAAAGCCAGCTGAGGGGCGAGATCCCGTGTCACAGCTCCTCCCACCCGTCCCCCTCCCTCTCCCCCGTGGAAGACTGCAGATCCCATCATGCACTGCTCCGAGGTGGGGGCCGACAGGCGATCAACAGTCAGGAGACATTCTCGTCCTTCCTGAGGGAGGAGAGTTGTAGACAGCCCGCCTCCTACGCCCTCGGCCACGCCCACCCCCGAGGACGGCCCTCCTGCTGCGGCCACGCCCCCTCGTCCTCCGACTCCCCCGGCGGGCAGCAGAAGGGGGAGAACGTCCACAACTTTGTCATGGAGATCATCGACATGACAACCGTCGCCCTGAGGAACAAGGAGATCCAGTCGGAGCAGCAGGGGAAAGAGGAAGGAGGAGGCTCCAGCCCACCTCCCCTCAGCTCAGCGCAGCTGGCCCAGATCAGAGACAAGGTAGGCAGTCTTGTCTCTCAGTGAGAGGTGCTAGCAGGGCTGGGGTACCTGGGCCCACAGAGGAGCATGTCTGTCTGGCTCTCTGACTCACTTTCTTTCTCTTCTTTCTTTCGCTTCCTTTCAAATACACACAATATAGCTTCAGTTACATTTCCATTATATTGTAGAAGGTTGGCGAGTACTGTGTGTAGGCCACATAATCTGCCTCACATACCTATAGTTGATAATAATCCACAAAATGATTTAATGATAATAATGTGGATTAGTTGAACTAAACACGACTCCAATAATGCCTAATCTAATCTAGTGTAATAATCTGCCTCTGTGCAGGTGCTGGAGCACTCCCACAGGCCTATCCAGCTACGCAAGGGAGACTTCTACTCCTACCTGTCCCTCTCCTCGCATGACAGTGACTGTGGAGAGGTCAGCACCTGCCAGGAAAGCAAGAACAACACCCCTCTCCTCTCCAACACCCCCGACCTCCCCCCTGCCATCTCCCCCTCCCCGGACCTGCCCCCGGCCCTCTCTCCCACCCTGGACCTTCAGGACCAGGAGCTGCTGTTTAAGGCCTGCACAGAGGAGGTGTACCTGGGCCCCCCGCTGTGCTACAGCATGGTCCTCACCAAGAGGCCCCGCAGACGGCCCAGTCCCAAACTCACCGACAGCTTCCTCTCCTGTCACCTAGGGCCCAGTCCCATACCAACAGAAACCTTCCTCTGCGACAATCGAGGGCCCAGTCCCCAGCCAACAGCAAGCCCAGACTCCTATCTCCTGGGGCCTTGTCCCTCAGCAGGAGCCCGTCCCGTCCTCTCCCCTGCCCAGAGTGCGGCAGCAGCGTACCAAGGCCTCGCCCGCACCGCCGTCTCTCCGGGAAGCCCGACCGGTAGCCTGGCTGCGCCGAGCCGTAATGAGCCTGCCTCTTATCTTAATCCCTCACGGTGTGAAAGCCAGATAGACACTGTTGAATGTTTTGCAGATTCTAAAACGCTTGAATCCAATATTGCTCCTGTAATGACCAAGATAAGCATCTCTTGCTCCAGTACAAATCCTTTAAAGGAGGCAGGCTGCGCCAGTATTAATCCTAAAATTAACTCTCCGGCGATGAGAGGGTGCGATAGGGGCGAGAGAGGCTCTGCGGCTCAGTGGATGAAACAGAGGAATGTCAGGAATGGCCGCAACTCGCTGCAGGATGCAAAGGCCACTCAGAAACAGGTGCGTTCCTGGATATTCTACTGGTCCATATCTCAGACATTATACCAGACCCACAAGCAGACATTATACTGGCCCATATCTCACACACCTGGATCTCTGCTCCAGCCCTGACTTTAGTCTATAGTCACAGGCATTATACCCAACCCACACTATTATACTACATTATACCATACATGATACCATACATTATACCCCCATTCCAGACATTACACTGCTGCCGCCCCGTTAACATGTAATGACTCTGCTGTGCAACCTGTTGTCTTCATTTCTAAGTAATCTCAGTAATATTTGCGAGGTGTTGGTTTTCCTCATGGTTTCACTAGTGAGAGGGTTTCCAGAGTCGTGGGTCCTCACAAGAGAACCAAGCTCTACCTTCGGTCAGGTTCAATTATCGTTTCTAACCAGGATTTTCCTGTCAAGTATCAAGAATCGTGACTTCATTTCATGACTGGATTAACAATATGTCAGGGTTGTTTAAGTGCTCGTCTGTTTTGTATCCAATTTGTTTGATACTTTACACAGTCTCATGTCTGGTGCCAAAACCAAAGTCTTGAGATGAAGTTTTTGCATCAGTTATCAAGCTTGTTCAGTGAACAGCTTGTAAGCATACATCTATGATTATTAAACAATAACTAAAAAGTTTTGGGGAGAGGAGTCATGACTCCATGGATAGAATACGACATACACAAACATGGTTACAAACAGATCACTTTCAAAGCAATTAAAAAGAAAGGCGGATTGTATTCTCCATGCTGCAATTGTTGTTTTAATTTGCACTCTCCACTAGTTTCAGCTGATTTGTTCAGCTTCTCTACACAGACTTCTAAACACTACAGAAACACCAGCAGATTAGAAAAGACTGCAGACTAAATAATAATGGGCTTTTGATGTGTTTTGTTCTATCTCTCTTTGTCCATTTTCTCTTGCTAGCGTCGGTCTACCCCCCCCCCCCTTCATACCCCTCCAGTGATGCCTCTCTGTCTTAAACTGAGCCTCTGTGTGTCCCCCCCCCCCCTCCCCCAGGCTCCAAGGTCAGGTGTAGGCAGCGTGGAGGGTACCAGGGGACCTCAGGTTGGCAGCCATGTCACTGACAGATCAGCTGCCTCCAGCAGGCCCCAAGTCAGGGTAGGTATGATGAACAGTATCTCTCTCTCTCTCTGCCTCTCTCTCTCTCTCACTCTCTCTCTCTCTCTCTCTCTTGCTCTCACTTTCTCTTCCCCCCTGTCTCTCTGTGTTTCTTTCTCTCCTCTTCTGGACGTGTGTGTGTGTACTCTACCTGGAACCATAGCTGCAGGTGCTCCTCTCGTTCCAGTGTGTCAGTGCAAACAGTACACTTTCCGGCTCATTCCATACTGCAAGTTCGCACATTCGTAAGATCCAGCTTCTCCTTATTAATTCACAGAAAGGGATTAGCTTGCTGTTTCTTTGCTTTCGTCTTTTCTTTCATTCTTTCTTTCTCTCCATCCCTCTCTCTCTATCTCTGTCTTTTCCTCTTGGTAGAAAATAGCCCTGTGATAAAGAGACATAAAAGCTGGCTTCTGTCTCTGGTGACGCTGGCGAGCTCGCCTGGCCTGTGACTTTGTTATGATTCAATGACAGGAGCCGTGCTTTCTACCATGGCGTGTTCGCCTCTGTTAGCAGCAAATTACTCTGTGAGAGGTGCTACCTGGGGGTACCTGGGCCTGCAGCATGTCTGTCTGGCTCTCTGACTCTTCTCTGGGGCTTTTTTAAACACACACTCATACACACACACGCACACTTTTGATTGTCTCCACAAAACATGAATATTTGATTGTATGTTAATATATTGCTATATATTATATTTTAATGTTATAGTATCACGTCACACACTTCGATGACTCATCCTATGTTTACAGCAGTGGCATTCCACAGAAACCATCAAACAGGTTGCGAGTAGTGTAAGGTTTGTGTGTGTGTGTGTGTAAGAGAGTGTGTGGAAAGTAGCCTCACCATGAACAGCCCTGGGGCTAAGCACCCCTCCACCCCCCCCCCCCCCAACCCCCCCATAACACCCCCCCCCCCCCTTCTGTCCCCTGACAGCCCCCAGGGCAGGGCACATGAGCCCTGCTGGAGCCTCTGTATGAATGGGGGCCGCAGGTTAGACAGCCCTGCGCCACGCTCGCAGGATACATGCAAGCTGAGCACTCACGCACGCACACACACACACACACACTATGTCACATACAGCACACAGAGGGACACAGACTAATTTTTCTCCTGCTCTGTTTTTCTCATAATTACACACGCACGCACACACACACGCGCACACACACGCACACACACACCTAGACAGTGAGTGGTGTGTACAGCTGTAGCAGCTCCCTGTGGTGGGGCCAAGTCTGGCCCACCTGTTCAGTCAGACAGCACGAGCCTGGAGGAGGAGGGGGAGGGAGGAGAGAGCAGGGGCCTTTGGCCCATCATGGAGGCAGAGTAGGACACAGGAGATCCTCAGTGCGATAGCAAGGGGGAGGGGCCCAAAGAGTGCACAAACAACAAGGGTTGTCCAGTTATTTTATTAATTTGAACTATACTAAAAAAAAATTAAAAAAAAGAATTTACAACGTTGGAATTTACGTGTACCTCTTTTTCCTCTCGTGTTCTCTCCAGAGGCTGTCAGGGACCGTGGCTCCAGTCCCTGCCACAGCCCAGCTGTGAGGCTGTGGCAGCCCAGCCTGAGGGCCTGTCCTGTGGGCTCTCCTCTCACGCTGCATGGCTCTCCCCTCCTGGATGTCCCCAGGACCTGATCAAGGACCATCTCATCCCCTCCACTGTACATGCTGACCTGGGCCATAGGAGAGGAAAAAAACAACATCATCGGACTCCATGGCTTCTCCTCCTGGCCTTGTTCTAAGCTTCCCACTTCTTGTGCTCTTCCTGTTCTTGACTGCTGCAGCGTTGACCCCTAGCAACCTCCAGCTGATCCAGGAAGTGGTTCAGCTTCTCACATCCAACAGGAACTGAGCTACCTCACTGCTCTGCCACCATGCAATGACTGAATGAATCACAAGTGTGTGCGTACACACACTCACATTCAGTTCTTCCACCAGTTTGCATGGCATCTCCCACTACTCCCCAGATACTATCTCACTACCAGTACTGTCCAGCCCCAGCTGCAAATTCTTAGCCTAGGACCCCCCCCCCCCCTCCCTCCGCTGAGCTTGGGTGCATCTCCACTGTCTGCTAAGATCACGTTGTCTAGCAGGAACCTCAGCGGAGTCTCACTACTGCTACAGCAAGCAGAGGGCCTGGAACCAAGGCACACTGGAGTGTTCTGCTGGCTCCTGGGCGGGAGACCATGGTATTGTGTTCTTTCAAATGGCAGAGAGAGAGAGTGAGGGTGACAGACGTACTCTATGCAACACAGCGACAATGCAACTTTGGAAACAGCTGAGTGGTGTGGTCTGCAGGTGGGTGTGATATAGAAGTGAGTGTGTGTGTGTACCAGTATACTGTCTGAAGTTCCTTTTTTAATACCTAAAATGCAGGAGAGGAAAGGAAGGGGTTAAAACTTTAAAATGTGTGCCTTGCTACTGTTATTTCTGATACCTTTTGTTAAAACTCTGCTTTACCAGTTAGGTGTTTAGAAGAAGTAGAGAATGAGAGAGAAAAAAAGGAGGATAAGGAAGGCAAAGGATGACAAAAAGGCAAGGTTGAAATAGGCATCTGTATATATGTATACTGTACCTTTAAGCCTAGTTGTATTCCGGTGGTACATATACTTGGTGTTTGTGTCTAACTGTATGTGAACTGTGATGTGAAATATTATCAGCCTTAAAGTGCTAGACTGCATGGTTAACAATATACTGTACTGAACATGTTGAGAAATAAACCTAATTTATTGGAAATGATGATAGAATATGGTTTACCGAATATGTTTTCAATTAAATAGTGTGTGTGTGTGTGTGTGTCCATGCGTCCATGCTTGCATTTCAATAAATCGGTTATAAGATGCTGAAGGTCTGACAATTGACAGGATGGTGATTGAGGTCATGCTGGAACAGCAGCACCCAGCATGTTGATCGTTAAATATCAACAACAAACACAGTGGAAAGTGTTTGCATCAGCAGAACAGGCCGACCTGGCAGGCATGGTCACCAGCAGCCCCGAGGGTCATTTCCTGCTTGTGATCATCTGGAAGCCTATTGGACGGCAGAAATGATCCTCATCAGTGAATCAGCTGGGATGTATCATTACCTTACAACACACACACACCCACCTACCTACCTACCCAGCACACAGACACACACACATACACACACACCAGCAAATCAACCTTTCCCTGATTGCAGAGGATGGTGGTAATGACAGCTCCTCTCCTGTAATCGTCCATGTGGCCTTATGGAAGAAGCATGTTTGTTGATGGTGAGTGTCTAAAAATCAGACACACGCACATGCTCTCTCTCTCACACACACACACACACACGCAAAAGGTAGGCAGTCTTTAGATAGAGAATTTGAATGAGGAAGAATGTAGCATTACAGTTCCTACAGCAGCAGCCTTGTCTAACACCTTCTACCTTCCTACCATGATGTTAGTGAGTGCAGGAGTTTTTGCTGTTGCTGAAGACAAAACATCATTATCATAGTGACATTCAACAATAAGGATATTAACAGATAAGTAAACTATAAAGCAAATTAAAGTAAAATAAATTATAAATATAATAACCACCTCTGTCAATCATTTGTGCTTATCAACTGTTCATTTATAACGTGCATTGTAAAGTATTTGGTATTCACCATACTCGTGTTATCAATTATTAGTCTTACATACATCAGTTGTTAGTCATATATTCCCTAGGCTACTCATATAAAACATTCAGCTACTTTGAATCTGATTGTGTCTGAAGGCACATCTCTGACTGATGGGATTAGGACATTAACATGGAAATACATTCCTACATTGTCTTCAAAGAACATTTCATGGTGAGGAGAATGGTCCCCTTTTTGCAATTAACAAGATATTTTTTGTAAGAAAATGGAAATTATTTTAAAGGTCGTTAAGGTCAAGCGCATCGGACCATGGTGGCTTTGCAATTACCAGCAGTCACAATGTTGATTTGGTTTCTTTGCCCGAGCATGGACGCTCACATTAACTAGGACGGACTCTCTTTGTTGAAAAGATCACATGTGATTACGGACATCAAATAGACTTGACAGAGATCATCTCTGTGTCTAAGAGGACGACTGGTCAGGATGAAAGACTGACGGGATTCAAATGTCAGACCCTACAACTTCCTGGAAGTAGGGTAGGGTGTGGCGGTCGCCAAGTTAACTCGGAAACAAATAACTTAGCTTACGTCTGTCCTTTACGGCTCCCGTGATTGAACGTGCGTGGGCTTGTGGTATGAAGGCAGTGGTTTCATTTCAGCGAGAACTACTTAGTATTTGGAAATATAGTCACTGTTCGAAAGGTTACGCTTTCCCTGCGAACGTGGTACTACTGCAGCTGGATAGATGCCATATATTCTTATGAGTGAGAGGATGTAGGGCTTTGAGAAGATTACCATCTGATATATAACACAATGACACTAAGGTCTTCTTGGAAGATTTCCACACGTTTCCTGTCATTGGTAATGACCCAGTGTTGTCCTGCAAGCTCCCAAGATCCCCTTCTCATGCCTGTGCTTCACGTGATGAATGGAACCATCGCCTCATCACCGCGACAATGTCTGCATTTTTCAATCCTTAGTGCAGGGGGAAATGGAGGCATAGGAAATGAACGTTCCAACAACCGATGCAATGTTCTTCATTAAAGGTTTCGAAAGGGTATCAAGTCACCAGACAGTGTGCCGTAGTTCGCAACCTCACAGAGACATGCAGGGTATAATAATCTTAATGTTAACAACGTCGGTCGGTGAAATCAGCTTTTTAGATTAGAAGATAGGGAGTATATTATGCTGATACTTCATACAATTTAGAAGAAGTGGAATCTCAGATGAAAACATCAGGATGTGAACACTATCTGCACCCTGTCTGAATAAGAGATAAAGGAGGAACCCAGACATAGACTGATACACCGGTCAGCCCATTGGGCAGCCCGCCCTTTTGCATGATAAAGCAAAAAAGGAATAAGATAGCTGAGGGTTGACAGAGGTGCTGAACCTATCACTTCCCCACAGACTGGCTGGGTGGGTTTCTGTAATTCTGATTGGACATCAAACACGCATCTGTGCGTGTGTTTATGCGTGTGTGTGTTTTTAAACCACATTTATAAAACAATCAGCCGGCAGACGGCCCAGGTGTCTGCAGGGCCAAGCAGTAGCTTATAATGGAAAATAAAGGAAAGGCAATGATGTCGCTGACGATTGGTCTCTTAGATCAATCACCAGAATACAGGAGGCTGAGACTGGCTCGTGTATAATTCCTCTAAGCAGTTAATTCATCATCTCTGGGGAGCTACGACTCATCCAGGGACGTTAGGAAGTGAAATTTCAGAGCGTATTACAGTTGCAGGGAGACGTGTGAGTGTTTGTCGTGACCTTGCGACCCCAGCTCGGAGATGAGTGGTCTGCCCTATCAATCAGACCGGACGCTGGAAATTACTGTAAGAGATTATTGGTTAGAATATGGTGATTTGTCCTTTTCTCTCACTTATTCTATTTCTCATCACTCCTTTCCCCTGCTTCTCCTTTTTTCTCACTTCCACTTTTTCCCCCTTTGCCCCTGCCCTCTCTCTCTACTTTATTTGTATTTATTCTTTGTCTCTTTTTTTTACTGTATCCACCTCCATCATCGTGTACACAAGTATTGGTCCAACTTAATTCAAAGTGTTAACTTATAAAGATTGGTGCACCTGAGCTGTGACTGACTGAATCCAGAATGTGTCAGTGATCACTATTCTCAAAGGTCTCCATATCTGACCTTACCTTCTCCAACTTTGAAAACTCTTGAAAATATGTGTCTTGGGGGGAAAGAAAAAGCACTTCAACATCCGAAGAAACTACAGAACAAGTCACACCAGCAACAAAAGCAGCGAGACTGATGAAACATCCATGGAACTGCGATCTTTCAGACTCACAAAGGAAAGATGAAATTATGATTCGGTGGCGCTGCTCCAATTACCCAGGCCTGACACGAGAGGCAGCGATGACCTCTGCATTCACGCCATTATCGTAACAGACGACGGTTCACTCATTCTAGAGGAGGCCATTTTGAAACTGTGTGAAGTTGTGATAAGCTTAATAACTCACCGGGCTACTTGTGGAATGGCATGATATGGCAGGGCTACTGGTGACTCCCCTGAACCTCGACCACAAGGACTAGGTCTGATCTGTCATCATCTCTAGACTGAAGGACACCTTGAGTCCCGGACACCTGTCAAATAATATGTATTATTATCCTGGGCTAATTAAAGACGATATCATTCAAAGAGAATGAATGAAATTGTAGACTTAAGGTTTAAAGTGTTAGCTATCACTAGATCAGAAGGACATTGCCAAAGTCCCAAAGAGATTTGGACTGAGGTGCAAGGTAGAATTTTAGTATCTTAATCGAGCAGTTCCTAACAACTGCCACTACACTGAAGGACACTAAATCCATTAAAATGCTTTTATACAAATATGTTGGCTCCTCACCTGTCTGAATTTGATAAATTATATTTGAGCATTTTAGCTTAACCTCTTATGGATGGATGCCAAACGTATATGGTCAAACGTAAACGCATTACAGCAGCATAGCATACTGTTAACCTTGGGTTTCTGGTGAGAGTCTGAGATTGACCTCAGGTAAGTTACCATTGTGTCTTGTCAGGAGCTTGCACCTCTATAAATACTATTCTATTAAGAGTCATTAAACAGCAAACAGCTCCTCACATTCCAGCTTCTCCCTTGGCTACCTCATTACCACAAGTGCCCACAGAGCAGAGAGGAGCGTGGTGGGCTTCAGTAGCATGGAGCCTCACATTGATTACCATTAGAGTCAGAGTGATGAGGAGAGAGCATGTGTGTGTTTGTTTGTGTGTGTGTGTTGGTAGGTGGGTGGTAGGAGGGAAGCGTTGTGTGCCTGCGTGTGTATGTGTGTGTTTGTGTGAATATGTATGTGTGTGTGTGTGTGTGCATAGGTATGTGTGTGTGTGTGCACTCCACTCCACCGGTAGACCTGAGATGACATGAGGGAGAACAGAAGGGCTCAGCTGGCCTGGATCTGTCTCATGTACTTTAGCAGAGAACTGTAGACAAATAAATGCAATACAGGCTCTTCCAGATACCCGCGCAGGTAAACGGCAGGCCAGACTGCAGCTCTAATTGTATCAGGGGCCTGCAATGTCGGTTTAGAGCCTCCAGTGCAATTCATTTGATTCCATTACAGGGAAACCCAGAGCAAGGAGAAGCACTCTTCGGTGAGGCTAGTTGCTAAGGCATTTTCATTAGACCTAGTTAGAGGAGGGATACAATTTCAGGTCTCATGTGAAGTGCTGGGGTAGTTTCTATTGGTGTTTAATCACCTCTATTGACTAGTTAGAGCGATGTTTCATTTCATAGTAGAGTGGAAATGCTTTCAGTTTTTTTTCTGTCTGTAACTTAGGCTACTTGAAGATCCAGTAACTCAGATTGAACAAAGAGCTTAAATGTCTGTTTTTTTATTCTTGTTTTCCACCAAGACACTAGAAATTATTCATAGCGTGTGTGAAGTCCAAAAACACATTTGTCTTTATGGAATTGAATTGGTAACAGCCTGTCACATAGCCATTTAGTCTATGCGTCGCTATAAAACTGTCAAAGGTAGAGATATTTAGATATTTTATTGATTTTATTTTGCATGTATCCAACAGTAGGCATAGCCTACATGAAAAACTAGAGTAATAGAGTTAACAATATAAGAGTAAATCAGATGCATACCCCCTGAAATCAGAAGGCGATTTGGTGTTCTTGATGTAGCTTTGGGCTATAGAGACAGACTACAACAGGTTTGCTGCTAAAGCCTATGATCTGAAGTTACAGTGTTTCTGTATTTCCCACCTTTCTGTTTTATACGTTTTTTTCAGAACGTAAAGTCATCTCTAACCAGTAGCCTACGCTGGTGTCTTCTCTATCGTGGAGAAAGGGGCCTGTCGGTATGTTAATTTGTGCTTTAACCACCTAATGAAAGGTTATATCGGTTTCAGAAGGATCAATTTTTACCATCGTCTCCTGGGCAACAACGGGTTACATGCCGCAGCATCCCGTGCGCGCTCCTGCCGCGCTCTTTGATTGGCGAGTATGGAGCTGCGCGCGCTCCGGCAATTGCCTGCGCGAGGCAGTTAATCAGCAGGCTTCGAGGCCAAGTTCAGCCCCCGCTCACACGCGCAAGGAATGGCATTGCTGCACATCCGAACACACCACAACTACAACACACAAAATCTATGGGGAAATTCACACGGCTACAACAAGCTTATTTACACATTTACCTTCGCGCAGAAAGGCTTTAACTCAGCGAATAGAGGGAGAGAGGGAGAGAGAGAGTTCCGGAGCTCACAATAACAGCTGCTCGCAGTGCAACCTAGAAGAGGAGTTTTAAGTTCACTTCTAATTATTAGAAAACTTCTTACCTCAATTTGATGGCGACAAATTGAATTCATCTGAGTAATTTGGAAGTATTCTGCACTGCTTTTTGCACGTGTCACCCAAATGAATAAGGATTCTTGCATTCGGAAATGGCAATATTGACAAGTGGGTAGGACGCAGAGTAACTTTTCGCAATTAATTTAGGCTACCTTGATTTGGACAGACATTAAAAACTGTACTTTGTAAAGTAATAAACGCAAAAATTCTTACAAAAACTCTTGAATTTGTTAGAGATTCTTCGTGCGCTGAGAGCAAGTCGTATAGTTTGATTAGAAAACTTGTTATTTTCCAACTCTAGGCGTTCGAGGAATCAATAGAACAACCAACGAAACTAACTTTGATTTAGGTTAGTAGTTGAAAGAGTAAAAGACGAGGTGTGAAGACGCATTCATCTGAATGAACTTAGTTTTTATCCGGTCGGTTCCTAATTTCAAGATATTAAGTCGACATTCATTTTCAGCTCGGTTAGTTATTTGTTCGTGAACTGTAGACAAACCCATTAAACACTTTCTAACCTTTAATCTAAACCACTCTGAAATTAAATAATTTGTTCTTAAAACGTTTATAAAATACATGTAAGGCTTAACACGGTTTTATAATATTGTTATCCTTTCTACAACCGCCTCGATATTTTTCCACCTTTGATATAGAACAATAGTCACATTCCCACGCTGGTGTGTAGAGGACGCGATTCTTGCTCGCACATGCACCACTGGCATCAATGTCATTGCTAACTCCCTGAATCCTGCACTTGTCTAGTCGCCGATCCAGAAAACAAGACGTAGAATGGCCGATGAGCGGGTAACCATCACTAATGGGATTGTGGTGTAACTTCCTCGGCTGGAGGGAAGGCTATTATTCTTTGAAATATCTTCATAGACTCGGTTTGTGTTTCGTACCACTGAGCGGGGATGATCAGGATATTCCCGGACTTCAGCGTTCAGGTGACGGCGGCAGGTGGAGGAGCCGGGGGAATGTCAGCCGGTCCCGCGGTGGGGAGAATCCCCGGGACCACTAACGGAAACCCGCAGAATGTCCAGGGACTCACCCCTTATCAACAAAGGTACGTGGAACACTGTCATAATATGAACCATTTATTCCATTTTCTGACATGATTATTCCATCTATTCATTCCAAAATGTCCTAGTAAGTGGTAGATGACCGTCACCGCTATGTATAGGGAACATGATTACTTAAAGTTTTACGCATACCATTAATGAACATACAGATGGATATCATAATCTATGAACACCACCTATGGTGAGATCAAAAGTGTATTTAACAATATGAGTAGGCTAGTTTACATTACATTCACGTGGAACTCAAAAGGGCTACTTTCATCAACTTATTTGTACGGAGCTTGAACATTTTACCTGTTAAAACCCACGTCTAAAAAACTATTAAAAAACACATGTTTTTTGGTGTGTTTCAAAGGTTGCTTTCATAATAAACAATAACTATTGGGTACAAAATACCATGGACCCTTTACTTGTGAGCGTGCTTTAAATTCTATGGGCCACTAAGAAGCAACGACCAACGTGAATTACAGCCGCGCGTAAAAACTGAGGTTCTCAGACTTGCAAAAGTCAGGCTTGAATATATAGACCTATTATAACCTCCACATAAAGGTCGTTCTGCTTCAAAACATCTTACACAACATATATTTGGATTCAAAAGAACAGGGCCTGAACATACACAAACACGCACTAGCACATACAAACACACACGCACGCACGAACACACACACACGCACGCACACACACGCACGCACACACACACACACACCAGTGAGAACTTCTTGAAAGGACAAATGTCGTGCGTCCTGGCAAAATAAAAGGCATTCTTTCTTTGAGAAGAAATGCCAAAGTAAAGTCGTGGTGTTCCCCAATGTTATGGTCTGTCTTATATTAGCGTTTTCATGGGCCTATAATGATTATAAAGCAGCTTGACGTTTTTAAGACAGCTGGCTTGTGTTTATTTGTGTGCTTTCATTTTGACTGAATGTTCTCACACAAACAAATTATCAAGATATCCAACAATATCCCACAAAGTAAACTGAAATAACTGACAATTACAAGTTACTCTCGACTTCAACAGCGTATTTGTAAAGACATCCTTGAGTCAAACAAAATGTGTTGCTTCTCAAAAAACATAATGATGAAATTCTCGTACCTTGAATACATCTACCACATGTGTTGATGGAACCAGAAAGTCCTCAACCAACTCAGAAGTCCATGACCGGCGCGTGACCTTGACGGGTCATTGACAGCAGAACGCTCTTCCAAAGGCCTAACGCTTCTGGTCGTTGTTGTTTGGACATTAAACCCTATATTGATATTTACACGAAAAAAATACATAAATCATAGACAGTTTACAGTGTGTTGGAATGCAGTAACCGGACCCATGTTTTCATTCCTTATCTTATTGACAAACCAAAAGTATTTGTAACTTAACGGCAAGTGAACTGTTACATTTATCCAAACATTTGTAAATTTTTATTATGAGTTTGCTGGATGTCAATGGTATTTCCACCTCTTTCCTCCCAACATTGTTTTAGCCAAAACGCATACGGGACACATTAGACTACAGTGAAAGTAATGGGCAGAAAAAGTTACATTATATCAACATGACAACGACTTTTTCACATTATTACAAAAACAGTTAGACTACTGCATCATTTATTGATAATTTACGACAACTATGGCACACTGCTCAGATGGACGTAAAAGCAAATCTCTCGTTTTTTTGTGTTAAGATAATTAAATTGTATTTAGACATGACAACATGTATGAAATAATAGTATGTGTGCGTCTTATATTAATGAAAACGCAATGCAACATGTATTATATGAAAACAGTTTCTACAACTGAGTGGCGTTGTTGCGCCGGTAGCCGCGAAGATGTGTCCCTTTTCTCACACAACGAGCCAGGGAAAAAGCTGAAAATGCACAGACTAACAGACTCTGAAATCCTATAGGAAGCGCCGGGGACACACGACTGATGCGGGAAAATGTAAAGATACGAAGCACCCGTTTGTAGCGTAGTACTTGAACTGTTACAACTCAAAGGTCCGTGTTTTGGGAGAGCAGCGGGATTTGAGAAGCATCCCCCCCGGTTTCCACTCACTTTTCTTGGCATGCCTTTGGAGCTCGGCGTCGGGGTTTTTTGCTCCCTTTTTACACGCTCATGAGCGCCAATACACGGAGAGACGGGCACGGCAGGTCCAGCACAGCGCTATGGCTTTGTCAAAATACACCTAGTCTACATGACGCATTGCTGTCAGGCGGCACGGGTTTATGTCAAAATAAATCTGAAGAAAAAAAAGTAAGAAATCAAATAATTTCAGGAAGATGGCGCCCACCAAGGCTAGCATTCAGCAAGACCCTTCGAGAAGAGAACGGTAACGCTTGGAATGTTATTTTTCTTACAAACAGCTATATCGCTTGTCTATAGATGCTATGCAATTTTGAGTGGAGATGTCAGAAGTTTCGTTGTTGCCCTTACAGCGGGGGTGTGCGTCAGAGATTTGGGACCTTGACGTTCGGTTAACAGGTATAGACTAAGGGAAGGCGTACAGTCAGTGTGTCAAAACCTAGCAGAGGACAGCCAGTGTGTATTGGCTCGAGCGCAGCCCGGTTATGCAGGCATCCACTTTCGCATTGCTGATGCTGTAAGCAAGGTTTTTTAGCGTCGAAAAAAACCCATGTGCATTCATCGATGACAATGCTGCTGTTTGTGTGTGTAACAGCCTCCTCCTCCACTCGGCGCGGCTAGGCCAGAGAGCTCAGTGCAGTGGTTTCTCCGGCTGCTGTTTTGCAGCGGGACCTCGGGTGCCTGGGAGGAATTAGCATACGGCAGCAACCAGCTGTTGAGGAACTTTAAATGTGTAGCGCATGGATCACGATATCTTGTCGGATCAGGCATCATCCGCCAGGTAATGATAGCGGCACTGCCATACAGACGGTCTGTGAGGGGGCAGGCTGTAGTCAGTAGCGATGCAGGAATATTATCTCGTCTCTCGGTTTCATTTTAATGACAACAATTAGGCTTGATGAATAATTATTGATTCTTTTTACGCACAGGAGTTATGATAGTAAAGGCAATGTAATGTGGTCATAACTCAGAAACTGGCTTCAAGGATTATGATTTTTGACACTTCCCAAAACATTTTTCATGAGTAAAACCTGTTATTTTCTCTATTATAATTCCTATCCAGAACAGTGACTCAACTGAGTTATAAGGTTGTAATAAACCAGTTGTAATATCTTATTAGGACATCTAACAGCAGTGGTCCAGGTGCTCCATTGTGTCTTGAGTACAGAGGGAGTTCTAATAGGATGTAGCCTAACACCACACATGAGGATCAGACTAGAGCTGATGCTGGGATCTCTACGTACAGTACAGTGGCTGCAGATTCGATCACATATCTCCTGGTTTTCTGATGTATAGCTGATTGCAGATGGTCAGGATAGTTGGTGGTGCTTAGACACTACAGTACTGGCTGCATGTGAGGTTAGACTAACCAGGAGTGTGTGAGTGCGTGTTTGTGACACACACCTTTAGACTTCTACTGTCAGTATTGAACTATTTGCTACAATTTCTATTTTTCTCTCGTCCAATATGAAAGTGAAAGCCGTGTGTTCACCAGCGTAGTGCCGCAGAGCGGCTGGAGAAAGCAGGTACCTATATGTGTTGACACAACATATAGAGGGAACAATCAACATCAAACCCCACTTCTTTAAATATTATAAATGAGTTACTACTAGTTTCTGAATTCTATTCATTCTAAATAAAGCACAGGAAGATGTTGACATTGACTGTTCATGTTGGACAACGTAGAGTAAGGAATTACTGTAACTGTAGCTAATAGAACAAAACATACAGTATTATAGTAATATTATACATTTATTAGACCTAATATGTGGCTTGATACTTCCCATGTAGCAGGTTCCCTTCCTGCTCTAGGTATTAGGCAGGGTGTAGGTTGGTGGGTAGGACTCTCTGTAATCTCCATGGCAGCAGTCTATTTTGTGTGCCATTCTGGGCATGTCACTCCAATATGAATCTGAAATATGGAATTGATTTTAGCGAAGAGGGAGGAAACTTCATAGACCTTGTGCTGGAGACCTTACTTTGTCTGCTAATGGTATTCTGAGGGAGTCGAGACTCCAGCAGATGTGTGTTTCCCTGCATCTTCACTTCAGAGTTAAACTAAATAACACTTGGGTCAGAGATTCTGATTGAAGAAATAGGTGAATGTGTTTAGTTTAATGCCTCTTGAATAGCATCCTGATGTTTGCCAGGCAGACTGACTGTGTCCTGGACAAGGGTTGGGTACTGCCAGACCTGGAGGTTTGGGGGCAAACAAGCCTTCTGAATTAAAGAGGGAGGGAGGGAGAGACAGAGAGGGTGTGAGAGAGGGCGAGAGGAGACTGTGTTAGTGCGCGCTTTTGTGCAAACCTGTGTGTGTATGTGCATACTCGTGTGTAGCATGCTTAGGTGTGTGTGTGTGTGTAAACGTTTGTGTGAGTGCTTGTGCATTTGTGTGAGTGCTTGTGCATTTGTGTGTGTGTGTGTGCGTGTGTGTGTGAGCGATTGTGTTGGCTGGGATTCTCACACGGCAGAGAGCAGCCTCAGAGTTGGCTGTGTGTCTAAAGTGTTTCTAGCCTTCTGGGCAAAGCAAAGTGCTAAATAGTCCTGTTTCCTCCCCAGCTGCCTTCAGGATTTATACAAGGGAATTAAGAGAGAGTAAGGTGTGAGGCATGGGGGGGGGGAGACGAGAAACAGTCTCATACTGGCTCTGTACCGAAATGTTTCACCAGTTGACGCTAATACTTGAATTTTCCTTCTATGTTAGGAGTAGACGTGCCAACCTTGTTGTCTTCTGTTGTTGGTATATCACTCTTCTCTAATTGGATAGCTGTTGTTTTTTTAGTAAAAATAAATACATCTCGAATATGTGCATATTGTATCATGAAACAACATGATCCCATTCCCAGGGGTCTAAGATCTACTGTGGTGTTGCTGAGTATCACCAGGCATCTGGTGGGAGGAGGGGACTGTTACACCGGAGCTGGCCTTAAGGGAAGCAGAAACACAGTAGGAGTAATGCATTATCATCAAAGATGGATATTACTTCCTGCAGTTACAGCCCACAGCTGGAAACAGACCTTATTAAAAAAGATCCCCCCCCCTTTTCCCCCCACACACACACAAACACACTGTCCTTGGTCACATTCAGAGTGATGTGGCTCTAGATAGGGACCTAGGATGTGTGTGTGTGTGTGTTTATAACCATGGTGTAGAGGACAAGCATTTCCACCTATTGATTGGCTCTGAAACAGTCAAGTGTAGAGGTGTACAACCCTCTATATCTGTGTTGATTAGTCAGAATGAGGATTGATTTCCTCTGCGTACGTCGCTCACTGCATACATCCTGCTGCATCCTCTCCTCTGCTCTCATCTCCTCTCCGTGGTGGTACTGAAGGTCAGTGTTTAGAGACCACAGACCCAGACATCCAGACAGATGTGTCCTTCCCTGCTGCAGTGTGGTGGCCTTCAGCTCTTGTAGGTTCTACTGTTGGCCTGCTGGTGTTGGTGAACACGATCCAGCGCTGCCTGATCAGCAAGCTGAAACATCCACAGCATCAAGATGGCGTCCTTTTGGCCTCAGGCAGACATTAATTACAGAAGACGACATTACTGTGTGGTAACACAGATATCACATTATGCTGTAGTGGTCCTCACATCACTGAGTGTCGAAGGGGTTAGGACTGTAGAGGCTGGAGGAACACTATGCTGAAGTCTCTCTGTCCTCCTCTTCTCCCTGCTACAGGGAATGTAATCACCACAGCACTGCTGACTGGGCAGCTTCGCAGCTACCTACATACATACCTGTCCTTGAAGCACAGTTCAATTACTACCTAGGATTGTTTGAATACACACACACACACACATATACACACACACGTCCTTCCTTCAGTCTAAGAGAATAACTCTCATGTCCTGTGGCTCCTTCCCTTTGGACATTCTCTGTTTAGAGAGAGGGCTCCTTACTGCATTACTGAACTGTTTGTCAAATCAAAGTCATGATGTTGACGTGAAACAGACACAATGCTTTTTCGGTTCAGTCCTGAGCAGTTGGACAGGCATTTGTGGTGTGACAACCTGCATTAACACCTGGGTTAAAATGTCTGTTGAAACCTACATTTATGCCCGAGATTACCCTGACTTACACTGGAGTTTAAACCCGAGTTCTACAGGAATGACTTGAGTTTCATGGCTGTGTTTTGACCTGTGTTTATTATGTGAGTGTAAGTCCACCTTCTCCTGCTGTGCTCCATCTTCCCCTGTACTTTCCCTGTTCCTCACCTCCCTCCTTCTGTTTCTTCCCTTCCCCCCTCACTCGTCTCTGCACCCACTTTACCTCTTGTTGCTGGGGGGGGGGGGGTTGGGGGGGGGGGGTCAGTGGTGTCCTCATGCATCTCTGGCATAACGCTGACCCTCAGGTCCAACTTTACCGGTATTAAGACCCAATCATTTCCTCCCGTTATCGGCCCTTGCCCCCACCTCACCCTGACCAGGGGCACCTGCCGGGTCCCTTCACCGGAGAGGGACCGCTCCGTGAAATCACAATTGATTATTCACTTTGAGAGAAAGAGGGAGACGAGAGAAGGGGGGAAGGGGGGACAGAAAGAGAGATGGAGAGAGGGGGAGAGGGAGGAGGTAAAAAAAAAAAAAAAAAAAAACATCCTCAGTTGAAGTGCACACCCTCAGAGCTTTGAGACCGCTCATGTTCCAGAAGCGGAAGGAATGGATTCCAGCCCTCCAGTCCTATTTGTCCATCTGCTAACTGTCACACCAGATATAGCTTGCTAGCTCTGATGACCAAATGTCACAGCCATGGCTGGGTGCTTGTGAGGCACCGCTGATCACGACCCAAGTCTCACCTCCCCGGCCCTTCCTCAGCGGTGCGGAGCCCTGCTCTGTTCCTGCTCTCCCCAGGTGGGTCCGACGCTGAAGTGGGCCCCATGCTGAGAGACACATGCTGACCCTCTGAAGAGCTGGCCCTCTGAAGAGCCGGCCCCATGCTGCCTCCACATCAGTCTTGTTGAGAAGGAATATCATCTGTATCAGGATCGTTGACACGCTGCTCTGGAAATACCCAATATCAGTGTTTCCCACAGATTAGAAAACTATATGTGGCGGGGGGGGGGGGGGGGGGGGGGGGGGGGGGATTGGAAATAATTCACAAAATCAACAACAACAAACAAATAATTTCTGCATATGCAGGTAGCGACGCTGCATACAGGGTGCTAAATAACTATTTAACTGTTCGGCTCCATGACGCCGGGTAAGTAGCTAGCTCTTGAAACTTCTCACCAAAAGAACGTAGGGGAACCTTCGATTAAGACATGTCCGTCGGTACCTAGCGAAAAGTAGCCTCAACTTTCCTAGACCTTTAGCTACGGCACTAATGCTGAAGGCTCGCTGATGTAGCTGTCGGTCTCACTAGAACGGCGTATGCATTGTTGCTAACGTGTGCTGACGTAGTGACTGTGTGTGTATGTGAGAAAGACGCGTGCGTGAAAGAGACGGAGGGAGAGCAGGGAAAGGAAATGCAGCTGAACGAATACGCTGCGTGTTTTTACCTAAATAGCGATAAAAAAAAATGTTTTACGAAACGCAATGTGTGGCGGCCGGAGTTGATTCTGTGGCGCACCGCCACAAATTAGTCTATGTGTGGGAAACACTGCAATATGGCCCACAAAACACCCTTCATCAGTCTTCAGGACCGTTTACACATGGCACTGGACACACAGAGCAATGGTGCTTCATTCCAGACAGTGTACATGTAGAGGGCTTGTCCATATTTTGGAAGGTCTGGTGTAAGTCTCTGTAGAAACAAACGATTTCACGTCTAAATGAGACCAAAGTGGCAAAATAACTAGAAATAAAAATGGGGCAAAGGAAGGTTGGACCAGACTACATCTAGACCCATTTGTAAAACACATAAAAACAAAGTACACATTTCTATCTAATTCCCAATATTGTGCAGAAACTTTCTGGAGGTTTCACAGCCTCCGGATGTTCTCCACCTGCTGGAGAGGATCGAACAACTCTACAATTTAAAAACACATAAGAGGCCGTTCACTTTTTCTGCCAAGGTCATTTTTACAATACTTTAGCTCATGGCTTTGCAATTCCCTCATCTGTTTTCCTGTCTTCCTCACTGTCTCTCCCATCCTCTCCCTCTCTCTCCCTCAACCTCTTCAACACCCTCGCCCCCCCCTCTGCCTCTCTCTCCTCTCTAATTCCCCTCCTCTCCTGGTGTCTGTTCCTGTATTAGCGTGCTGGAGCGTGTGGGTCAGGGAGGCTGGCTGAAAGGCTGGATTTCATGATCTGTGTAGTGGAACAAATAGAACGGCCTGCCTGTATCAATCACTGTGAAGGCAGGGTTAATTATACCAGCTTCACACTCCGGTCCAAACAGATAAAACACCCAGTAATGAAATACTTACCCCTCTGATGAGACAAACACTTGAGGAAGATATGATGGGAAAACGATCGAAGAAAAGCAGAGGGATGATTAGAAAGATGAGGGTCCCGAGGAGAAGAATGCCAGCACAAAATGTTTATCGTCGTTGTCACTTTGATGCGTCTTGTAAAAAGATACTTTTTTGTTTGTTTTTCAATCTGCTTGCTGGTCATTATTATTGTGCATCGGGAGAATTGGTTATTAAGAACTTTATGATTATTATAATCATCGAGGAACTGTGTGTGAAGGAGATGTCGCCATGGCCCTTTTTATATAAAGCATGATACTGTGTATGATGATGATATCTTTATTTTGTTTCTACACAAATGCACACACACTTGTTCTCTCCATTTCTCTCTTGCTCTCTGTACTTCTGTCTCTTTGAGGGGAATCCTGTCCTCCGTTGGCATTGTCACCTCAGAGTTTAGCAGACGAATTAAAGGAAAAATCCATTAATTTCCCAAAAGCTTATATTGGCTGGTCGTGAATTTGCATATTTATCTTGGGCTTAGCTCTCTTCTCGTTAAAGAATAAACGCTGAAATTGTCAATTGCAAAGTTTTCCAAATAAAGTGCAATCCAACACACATACACACAGCAAGGAACACTCTCACGCATTGACGCACACATGCACACTGACACACACACGTATATATATATTGCTATACATAGTATTTAGTTAATTGAAGTCTGAAGTCCATGACAGCTATCACAACACTGTGGGTAATTCTGAAAATTAATGAGAGTGATAATGCTTAAAAGACTGTTCCAGAGTTTGCCCAAACTCATTAACTAAATCTCTAATTTAAATATATCCTAAAGACGTTTTCAACAAGAAGGGGGGGAAAAAACCCTGATACATTATTGCTCTATAAGCAGTAAACCCGAGGCTGAAAATGCTGAGGTATGTGTTTGTTCTGGGAGAGTGGGAGCGTGGCGCTCCACCCAGGCCTGCAGCCCCCCTTCTCCCTGAGGAGAGAGTTCAGCTTTGTTACGGGCACACCTGGAGTCTCTCACACACAATGATGCCACTGCCATTACCCAGCCCTGCCTGGACAAACACACACAAGACACACACAGACACACACACACACACACACAAGACACACACACACACACACACACAAGACACACACACACACACAGGGAGGGTGTTTCAGAACCTTCATTAATGCTTCTTAAAACTCTCACAGGTGGTGAATTACTCTGAGCAAGCAGTGTTGGTGTGTTCAGGCAGGGCATGTTTGAGCTGCTCAGCACATTAGGATGTTTGGTTTTGTCTCACTGGAGGGAGCTGAGAGGTTGTAGTCTTACTCATGACAGGTTTTAATGTCGCTGCGCTGTCTAGGGTGAACACGCATAAACGCACATGCACACATACATAACACTCACATGCACACATACATAACACACACATGCACACATACATAATACACACATGCACACACACATTACACACACATGCACACATGCATAACACACACATGCGTACATAGCACACACTCACACCCAGCACTGTCATCTTGTTATACAGATGCAGTTTTGAAGTGCCGCTGGTGTTATCTCGAGTGTCTCGCGGCTTCAGAGTAGCTGTGATAGCACATTTATCTTCTCCTTCTTATCAACATCTTTTGACTTTGCCAATTAGATTTGAACATATCATTGCTTCCCCCCTGCTCTACCCCACAGTTTACATCACAGTTTACACAGCACCCCACAGATCCCTGACAGGCAGGGAGAAACCTGCATTTAGCTTCCAAACTGAACTCTTACTGTAGAAGATTTCATTACAAATTAAGCAATTAAACGTCTGTGCTATGCCAGTACTGTATCAGCCACATGTTAAAACATGTTAGTGTACAAACAAGTCATGTTTTATTCTTATTTGTATCATCATTTAGCAGTACATGGTACCATCATGGTGAGAACTAATCTTTCTAAGAAAGCAAAAAATTATTTGAAAAAGGCCTTTACTCCGAGGCAGAAAGGCAAGTGAGACAGAAGCAAGTGAGGCAGAGAGGCAGGGACAGAAGCAGAGGTAAGAGAGGCTGTGAGGCAGAGAGGCAGGGACAGTGAGGGACAGAAGCAGAGGTAAAAGAGGCTGTGAGGCAGAGAGGCTGTCAGTGTTGAGTGAGGCAACTGCCCAGACACCAGAGGGTTAACTCAGTGGGGGTGGGATCTGTATGTCAATATTTGGACAGTTACTGTGTAGCACACCAGATGAGAGGAGCATCTGCTAGGAAAGACAGGAGGAGGGAGGGAGGGAGGAGGGAGGAGGAGGAGAGGAGGAGAGAATGTTGGCAGGCTGTGGGCACCAGTAACTGTCGGGCCATGGCACATTCCTTCTGAGAGAGCTGCTCTACAGCCCTCTATCACTGCTCTACATCCCTCTACCAGTCTGCTCTACATCCCTCTATCACTCTGCTCTACAGCCCTCTATCACTCTGCTCTACACCCCTCTACCACTCTGCCCTACACCCCTCTATCACTCTGCTCTACAGCCCTCTATCGCTCTGCTCTACAGCCCTCTATCACTCTGCTCTACAGCCCTCTATCGCTCTGCTCTACAGCCCTCTATCACTCTGCTCTACAGCCCTCTACCACTCTGCTCTACACCCCTCTATCACTCTGCTCTACACCCCTCTATCACTCTGCTCTACAGCCCTCTATCACTCTGCTCTACAGCCCTCTATCACTTTGCTCTACACCCCTCTATCACTCTGCTCTACAGCCCTCTATCACTTTGCTCTACAGCCCACTATCACTCTGCTCTACAGCCCTCTATCACTCTGCTCTACACCCCTTTATCACTCTGCTCTACACCCCTTTATCACTCTGCTCTACAGCCCTCTATCACTCTGCTCTACACCCCTTTATCACTCTGCTCTACAGTAATCTTCTACCACTCTACTGTGCCTGCTAACACCAATGTCAAATCCTAAATATTGCAGAAATATCACAACTTTAATATTCCCCATTCATTAATGTTGAAAAGAGACAAAGTAAGACATTTTCTGTCTCTTTACCTCACATCTTTAACATTTCTTTCTTCTGTCTTCGCTCCCCCGCACAATATCACTCCCTTTCTGTCTCAAGCATACACAAATTCACATACACATTCACACACACACCCCAGCCTCCTCATCATGGAAACATCGTAAATAATTTCCTGCTGCAGATGCCAGTATGTTTATATATCAATGAGCTGGATCATTAGATAGAACAAGAATAATCCTGAAGATCTCTCCTCAGATGAAGCTACATAATCTGGCGCAACACTTCAAAGGCCAGCCTGTTTTCCATATCAAGGCTTGGCTGTCACTAGACATCCCTCCTCGGCTGTTTACCCAGAAAACTGGCAAAATGGTCGGGAATTGAAACAGAGAAACATTTTTGTTAAGTTGTGACACTCATTAAAATGGTAGCCCTGTTCCCACCCACCCAACCCCTCTGGCCCTCTCTCTCTCTTTCTCTATTTCTCTTTACGCTCTCTCTTTTTCTCTCTACTCTCTCTTTCTATATATCTTTCTCCCTTGCTCACATCCTCTTGCTTTGTCTCTCTCTTTCTCTCTGACCCTCTGTGTCACTGTCTCTCAGGCAGCTAACGACGTGTTGAGAGGGTTTCTGAATGCTCTGAACAGTCTGTGTACCCTCTTCTTGTCTGGCTAAGTGTGTCTTTGATTCAACCTGCTCGTAGTCATGTGATCCTTCTTATCTTCTCTGATCTTTTCTAAAGCCTTCCTCTCTCACAGTCTTTCTCTCTCACAGTCTTTCTCTCTCTCTCTCTCTCTCTCTCTCTCTCTCTCTCTCTCTCTCTCTCTCTCTCTCTCTCTCTCTCTCTCTCTCTCTCTCTCTCTCTCTCTCTCTCTCTCTCTCTCTCTCTCTCTCTCTCTCTCTCTCTCTTTCTGTCATCAGGGCCACATTGTCTGGGAGCCAGCTCAGAGTCAAACACACCTTTTGTGGTTGACAGTGTGTGATTGTACGGCTGCATCAGAAAGTGTACCGGGGGTTGTGGCTCATGCAGCCTCCTCAGTGCTTGTTCACAAATCTGCATTGATGCACCTTTCTCCCCCCCCCCCCCCCCCCTCCTTCTCTACCGCCCCCCCCCTCCTCTCTTCCCCAGCCTCCTCTTCTCCCTCCTCTCTAGCCCCTTCTCCACATCCTCTTGTCAGTGTCTGTCCTCCCCCTCCGCTCCTCCCCAGCCTCTCTGTCCGTCCTCCCCCGCCTTTCCTCCCTAGCCTTTCCTCAGCCTCCCCACTCTCGTCTCCTTCTTTCCCAGCCTCCACTTCGTCCTCCCCCCGCCTCCCCTCCTTCCTCTCCTTGTGTCCTGCGTCCCGGGGCAACGACAAACGCCAGCCCTAATGATGAATGGAGCTCCCTGTCAGTTAAAATGAAAATTCTACGGGGGCTGATAGCTTCATATTAATGACTGTTTTATGGATCGGAGCAAGTTGTCTGAGCAAGATGGATGTGGCTGATCCGCAGGGAGATACAGGATGAGAAGTCTGCACCTCCATCCATCCATCTATCCCTTCATCCCTCTGTCCTCTGGGTCCCTGGGTGTGGCTCCTCTCTCTCCCTCTCGTTCTGGATGCTTTTCTTCCCCTTCTTCTCTTCCTTCCTTCCCCCTGTCCTGCTGCTTGGCGGTTCTGGCCCGCTATCCCCCCGGGTGCTCTAGTGATGGTGTTGTCACTGTCCCTCTGCATGTGTTGATTCCACCCCCCTCCCTAACCCATCTCTAGTGTGTGTGTACACAGCCCATGGCTGTCTCCGTCTCTCCTTCTCTCTCCATGCATGGGAGCTCCATCTCCGCTCTGGCAGGCAGACATGCAGAAAGGCAATAAGTTAGACGGACAGACCAGACTGACTGTGGCTTTTTAAATATGCTCGATCACAACATGAAAACCCAGAGAGAGAGAGGGGGGGGAGGGTGTGTGTGTGTGTGTAGAGAGAGAGAGAGAGTTGGGGGGTAGAGAGGGAAATGTATGGTGAGAGATGGGGGGGAGATAGAGAGGAGGGGGGGGGGGGTAAGAGAGGGAAAGGTATAGTGGGAAAGGGGGGAAAGGTTAAAGGAGGGGGGGGGTAAAAATGGACATAGAGAGAGAGAGAGAGAGAGAGAGAGAGAGAGAGAAAGAGAGAGAGAGAGAGAGAGAGAGAGAGAGAGAGAGAGAGAGGGAGAGTGAGAGAGAGAGGGAGGGAGCTTTCGACTCTACCGTGAGGCTGAGCAGGGGGAGGGGTGCAGCTAGGACCAGAGTCACAGTCTCCCACTGCTCTCTGTGGATGACTGTAGGGCCAGACCCATACACTCTCCTACACTCGTGTGTGTGTGTGTTTGTGTGTGTGAAAGAGAAGGGGCAAAGAGAAACAGAGGCAGGAGTGACAGAATGTTTTGATCAGTTTCACTTGTCAATTTTTTATTCATAATAACTTATTGAAACTCCCCTACGTAGAACCAATCAATATTCTTCCTTTTTGGGAAACACACAGGATGTGTGTTTTTGCCAGGGGTGAGACGGTGGTCTCAGAGAATCCACAGACAGACAGACAGGCAGACAGACAGACAGACAGACAGACAGACAGACAGGCAGGCAGACAGGCAGGCAGGCAGGCAGGCAGGCAGGCAGACAGACAGACAGGCAGACAGGCAGGCAGGCAGGCAGGCAGGCAGACAGGCAGACAGACAGACAGGCAGACAGGCAGACAGGCAGGTAGGCAGACAGACAGGCAGACAGATACTGTCTACTTGTCTGTGTCCCCATCCCACAGACACACACTGGATTCTCCAGAGCTTTTTTTATGTGAGTGGAATAAGGACTGGGTGGAGGATAGCCTGTCCTGCAGTCTGGGGGTCTATGATGGTGTTTCATACCAGAATACACACACACACACGCAGAAGAGGGAGAAGGATAGAATTCATTTATCATGTGTCAGAGGAGCAGTCTCTTCTCCTCATGTGTGCCCACTGACTCCTGCCATCGCCATCTTTATTAACTGTCCCCTTATATCTCTCTCCTGTCTTCCTCGCCTCCCTCCTCCTCTCTCTGCCTTCCTCCCCTTCTCACACACACTCAACCCTCCTGTCTCCCTCCCCCAATCCCCTCCCACCCTTCCCCCACACCAACACACTCCCCCTTTCCCAAGCCCTTCAAACCTCTGTTCTCGGACATATTCCTAAGATATTCCTCTGAAATGTGTGTGAGAATGTTTTTTTTGTGTGTGACTGACCGGTGTGTGTGTGTGTGAGAAAAAGAAGAGTGTTTTTGTGCGTGTGTGCGCTTGCGCCTGTGTGTGTGTGTGAGTCTGGCTGTGTCACACTCTGGTTCACACACCCAGGCTCGTGGTAGCGGTGGTGATGCCTGTCAGACCCAGTCCAGTCGATGGATGTGTGGCAGCTAGGTCCATGTGCTGCAGGTTATGGATGTTCGGCTCCGTCTATCTCCTAGTTGTTTATATGTATCTGGGTCAAAGACAATGGAGCTGAGAGGGACAAGTCCAGCTGCTGATAAAGTGTTGCAGAAAATTAAATGTTGCTGCATTGTGGTATCATACAAATGACAAATGACGTGTGGTAATCGTCTTACCACTGATAGTGAGATCGCCGCTAGCTCCAGACCGAGCCATGAACACATTAATTCTGCCAGGCAGGTGTGTGTGTGTGTGTTTGTTAGCCTCTACTACCCTTTCCTATATGTGGTGACCTATAGGGAACACTGTGTAATGGACTTCGATAGAATAGAGAGAAGACGCCTGGGGAGGGATGAGATAAAGCCACAAACTTTAGGGAGAGGAAGTAGATAAAGTTCCTATTTATTTACATTTAAATAACAGTTCAGCTTCACTTCTCTGGTCACAGTTTGTTCTACTTTTTTTGTTGCCCGAATTTTTTTGGTGTATATATATATATATATATATAATCATAAAAAGAAAAATCTATCATTTCAGAATTGGACTAGGAATTCATCATTGGACAGCAGATGAATGTAGCGTTCCTCCCTGAGTGCTGCAGGGCTGGGGGCGAATTTCAAATGCAAATTTCTGCTCTTGTTTTCTTAATGAAATGTACAGCCGATGAGAAGCCGTGGCAGCTGGACAGGATGGGTTAGGTTAGCTACTGACTCCAGGGCTGCCTGTCTCTCTGCACGCCTTCCTGCCTGTCTCTCCATCCATCCATCCATTTTTCTCTCCGTCAGAGTTTCAGGCAGAAAATCTGCCACTGCTGAGTGCAACAGGTTTATCAATTTGAGCTGGCCAAGTGCACAACTAAACGCATGTGAAAGTTAACAAATCCCCAGGGTAAATTGAGTCCGATTTCGGCTGTCTGTGAGAGGCTGGGGAGGTGCGACACGCTGGATTGAACTCTAATGCCTCAGGCCAGAGCAATCAAACCAGAGCAGTTCAAGACTCTCCAGGCTCAGCCAGCCGAGTAGAGAAAGAACGGGGGAGGAAAGAGGTTGCAGGTAGGAAGGAGGGAGCTACATAGAACGAAGGGGGCTTGTTGATGACAAGGGAGGAGACGGGAGAGGAGAGGAAAGGAGAGGAGAGGAGAGGAGAGGGGAAAGGATTGGGAGTAGAAGAGAGTAGAGGAGAGGAGAGGGGAACTTACTCAGGGGTAATATTAGCTGATAAGATACTCTTTCCAAATATCAGCTGACTTCCCAGTCTGTTCTTACTCGTTCAGAAACAGGCAGGCAGGCTGAAAGATGCATGACAAATAAAACTGAATCAAGTCATTAGCAATTAACGAAACTGCGTTGATTTCTGTAGCTGTCCCCATGGGCCATAGGTCCAGGAACAGACAGACTCGACAGGCGATGACTGGAACAGGAATGACTGCCTATACACTGATCAGATAATGAGATTCTGCATACTTAATAAATTGTAATAATGTTTATTTCCATATTCACTCTCCAATGAACAAACAACATAAAAAAGCTAAATGGTGTTAAAAGGAAAATGGAGGTGCTTTTCTAAATTTATAAGGAGGCCTCATGGACATTTTGTCGTATATTTACCGTTGTGTAATTATTATTGTATATTTACACTAGTCTGATTCAGGTGAAGTTTCAACACTGTTAAACCTTTATTTTCCAACTAAGATTTTCCATTTCGTACTCTGCCTGGTATTTCCCTGTCTGGCTCTATGAGGTGTGTGTGTGTGTGTGTGTGTGTGTGTGTGTGTGTGTGTGTGTGTGTGTGTGTGAGCTGATGGGTGCGGCAAAAGGGGTTTGGTCACACAGGATTTTGGTCACAGAAAATGCTGTTTCATAAAATTGATTAAAGCATTCCCTGTCTCTTCATGATGAACCCTGTCACTGTTGAACATTAGAGAGAATACTCACGTGCATTTACACTAAAACACACACTCAAGTTCAAGTTTCTTTTTGTTTATTCCACAAAGTCCAATAAAGACTAGTTTTGATAAGTCACTAAAGCAAACAGATGTAGTGTCAAGACGCTGAGGCGTATGTAGAGGAGGAAGAGTGGTCTTCTGTTCATCAGAAGGGCATTTAACCTGGAGCAGTGACACACTGCACTGTGTTTACAATGCAGGGATATACTCCTACGCAGGAAGCCAAGTCAGACTACACATCCCTGGCTCAAGCAGACTGGAGAGAGAGAGAGAGAGAGAGAGTGTGAGAGAGAGAGAGAGAGAGAGAGAGAGTGGCTCTGTGGCCTGCTCTCTGTCTTCTTCTCATCTCAACTAGGAGAAGGAGGAAGATGGAGAAAGAAAGAGAATGAATAAGCATGAGTGTCATGGGTGTGTTTGTGTGACAGTGTGTGTCTGTGAGTGTGTGTTTGTGTGACAGTGTGTGTGTGTGTTTGTGTGACAGTGTAGCCCATCGGGGAAGTAGCAGCGCTCGCCTCAGCCCTGCACCATGCTGCAGTTTACTCATGCTGCACTTGACATGGATTTGTCTCTCTCTCAGGGAGGTGAGTGTGTATGTGTGTGTGTTATACCAGCTATTAGACTGGTCCTGAGGAGAAGCACAGATTCAATTTCTCCTCTCCAGAGAGAGAGAGATGGAGGAAGAGAGGGCGAGAGAGAGAAAGAGAGACAAAGAAAGAGACTGTGTATTTGACATGAAGCAAATAAATAAACATGAATTGGGGGTTTGAATTGGGAACTGCTTCTGGTAAGAGAGCTGCTGCTGGTCTGGACACACTTACAGGACAGACATATTCACTAATTCTGCCATATCAGAGAGGGATGTTTATCCTGCATGCAAAGCATATTGATTAGAACCAGTAGAATCTTTACTGTTGCTGTTCTAGAACTGTTTATGGTATGTGGATACTATAAGGGGCTTCTCTGTCTCCTCCTCTTCCCCCACCCTTGTTTCTCTTGCTTCTCTTACAGCCTATAGGCACCTGCTTGTGCTTTGCGTCATTTGCATATGTACACATTACTTCCTGGGTCACTAGTTCTGGGAAAATGGCTTCTCTCTCTCTCTCTCTCTCTGTCTCTCTCTGTCTGTCTGTCTCACACTCACACACACAGTCTTGACAGAACAGCAGGCCTCACATAATTTAGAAACAAAAAAGGTTTATTTCAAACTGGTTTCAGCCCTGGCCAGCTCGCTAACTTCTATTTCCATTTTTCTCTCCTTCTAAACTCACTACAAATGTCCTTCTCTCTTTCTCCCCCATTCTATTTCTCTCTTTCACCTCTCCTTTGTCAGTTAACTGAGTGTGCACTTGGCAGAGACTAGATTTCTTACCATTCCTTTTGTAGTGAATGTACCACTGTTGGCTATGAGTTGTTGGCTGGTTATATGTATTGTACACATCTTGTCTCAATGTAGTTCTGCCTTCACTGCATTGCTAAACAAATATATGTGATGAACACATATGAATATGTATCATAGTACTATAAATATTGAGTACCACAGTGTCAACAAGTCCGCCACCATAAATTGCACTTCAGTTATTTTAAAACCTTAACTGTTCTTCAAATGGGGCTTTCGTATTCTAGAGCTTATTTCAGGATAGTCACACAAACACACTCGCATGTCCCCCCCCCCCCAACACACACACTCCTCCTTCCTTTCTCCTTCAGCACCAGCCCCCCCCCCCCCCCCTCCCACCCCCTCCCGCCTCCCCAAGTTCTCAGTAGATTAGCAGAACAAAGCTGTTAGCTCCTCTCCAGGGACCCGGCCTGCCCCCCAGCCCCCCCCAGGCCCCCCAGCCCCCCCCAGGCCCCCCAGCCCCCTCCCCCAGAGCCTCCACTCCCAAGTCAAGCCATTCCCATTCTGTCATGGGAAAACCACGGCGGCCGGCCTTGGCGCGCCGGGCCCACTCCACGCTCTCTTTGTCCGCAGGTGTCTAATTGGAGGCCTTGCCTGAATGGGGAGGTGTTAGGAGGGGAACTCGCCCGTCTTTTAAGGGAGGGAAGCGGACAATGCAAACAAATCACCCTCCATTTACCTAGATGGAAGAACAGAAACACTCCACACTAGATGAAAAAGGCAGTGCTTATTGTGGGGCGTCGTTGAGTTGTGTTGTGGGAATTTCTCAGGCACTGGAAACTGAGAGATGGAGTGGTGGAGATGGAGAGTGTGTGTATGTGTGAGAGAGAGAGAGAGAGAGAGAGAGAGAGAGAGAGAGGGTGGGAGAGAGAGAGAGAGAGAGACAGAGGGTGGGAGAGAGAGCTTCTGTATGGTACTATAAAAAAAAAATCTGTAGGATCGCTCCAGGGATTATTACAAGTTTTAATTTAAATCTACCAACACAACTTTTTGTATTTACCTACTGATTGAACGCCAGGGGTATAGATATTCTCTAGATGTAATTGTCTGAGACACCCCAGCAATCAGTGACTCATTTGTGGATGTCAGGGTGTATTGTGTATGTATGTACGTATTTACGTATGTATGTATGTATGTATGTATGTATATATGTATAGACAGGTAAGGATATATCTAGGTAAGGGATGTATGAATGTTCCTAAGGGTGTATGCATGTACTGTAGGTAAGGGTGGATGTATGTACTTAAATATGTATTTATATACAGTATGTAAGAGGGGAATATAAAATTCCATGTATAAATAAACAGAGGGTGTATGTGAGGACGGATCAGAGCCAGACTGTTCTCTATACACACTCCTGGATCCTGGTGTGTGATTGGTTCAGCTGGCCATGGTGGTCAGTGCAAGTAAGCTTTCTCATATAAATGTTGCTCTTTGATAAACATGAGAGCCTAGCAAGATGATGCTATTTGCTTTTCACCGTCTGACTAAAAATGCCGGGCTTTTTACACACATACACACACACACACGTTTGATACACCACCCAGGCTCTCCATCGGTGTAGTACAGCAGCTAGCTAGACATCCTCAGAATATTTGATATGGAGATAAACCTAAAAAAGGGTGATATTTGCATATTTCTGCATTGCACTGCAAAGCCGCATGTGGTAGGTACATTTTTAATCAGAGCTGAAGAAATTAATTTGGTTTCTTACAACAACCAAAAAGGAGGAGAGAAACCAGAGGATGCTTACAATTCCATTAGCAGTGTTTTGTCAAAACACCAGCATTCGCCTCCCCACAGAGAGAAAGAGAAAGAGGGTGGGTGTTTCTGGTAGACTGTATGCTCAGAAAAATACTCTCCCCATGCAAACGTTAGTTTTATAACTTCCTCCCTGTTTGCGGACACCTTCTAAATAAGTAAACACTATGAGTTAATTTAACATTGACCTAAACTGCTGTACTGACAAAAACAAGGTAGCTTTCCTCTCTAGGGGTTGATGAGAACAAACTCTCTCCCCGGGGTCTCCATGGCTCTGTCAAAAGCATCTGGGGGATTCTGATCAGCAGTATGGCGACGGGGCGCGTTTGATATATCGCATGAGGCAGCGCTGCTGCAACCTGTCTGAATATGAAGGAATGGGGTGGTAGCGACAGATGGGAAGAGATGGAGGAGGGGGTGGGGGGGGGTGGGAAGAGAGATGGAGGGGGGTGATGGAGAGAGAAGGGTTGATGGGCGGAGGACGGAGACATGGAGGAGAAAAGTGTCTGCCAAGGCCCCACTGAGAGGAGACAATCGGTGCAGTTAGCAGCAGGCTGGGAGGAGGGTGATCAGCCTAGTCTGACTCCCAACACTGGCTCACATCTCCACACCCCACACACACACACGCTTAACTCCATTCCAAGCCTTTTGGATTTTTACTGGCTGCTATTTACAATCAACAACCCAGCAATGACATATCAACGGCACCTCCATGGAACACAAAGTATTGAACTATGTATTCAACTATGCATCTATGGATTTGGAATTATGTCATATCTGGGTGTGCCTCACTTTTGCAAGGCATAGCCGATCTACTACAACAAGCCTGACAGGTCATTTAGAAGATGTTTTGTTCCCTTTACATTTTCGGACTAAAAATAAGAAATAGGCAAATCTCTGGGATTCCATTGTGGAAGAAATATTTTAGTACATTTATTTTTTATGTTGCCTGCGAAATGAACACATCAGGATGCGTCAAAAACATTTTGTGCTAATTCCGTATATTACTGTCTACACTGGCTTCTTAGGCCGCTGAATATACATAGACAGGACAGGAGCAGGGCTGTTGGAACTGTATTTGAGAGAGACGCTGTGATTTCATGTTCTTCCTGTACAGTCGTTTACTCAGCGGTTAGAGTGATTCCATGGAACGAAGGCAGATTTTCCTAGAGTGCACTCCTGTCAGCGTGTATAAACACGATGTTCTGTTTGATGTAGGCAAACACACAAACACACACACACTCGCGCAGTGTAAATGTATTTCATGTGGATTGATTGCGCCGTGGTGTGTGTTCCAGGCAGCAGGTTTGGGTGTGTCAGACAGAGGGGCCTACTCTGCCAGCCAGCAGCATTGATCACAAGATAAACTGGCAGCCTTTCTGCTCTATAATGGTACTTAATGGTTATGGGCTCCCCCATCAAGGTCCTATACACACTATACATACACACCTGCAAGTGCAAATACAGGCGCACACGATATGTACATGCATTCTCAAACACACACATACTGGATGATATACAACCACACGTGTAAAATGCACACACACACACACTCCTACACGCGCACACTCATGCTCAGATGCTCTGTGGTCTACAGCTGCAGATATCCTCTGATGGGCGTCGAGCTGTTTCCCCTCAGTGTTCAGACTGACACATTTACACCCATCTTCACACCTTAGTGTGTTCAGTTTCCAGTCTGCCTGTATCCCACCATAGAAGGGGCGGGGCTAGAGAGAGGGCGGGGCTAGAGAGAGAGGTGTACTGTATGTGTGTTTGTGTTCCTGAGAAATAAAGAAATGTTAGTGTATATGCGTGTGTGTGTTTGCATGTGTGCGTCAGAGAAGGAGAGAAAGGTGTGTGTTGGTGTGTGAGAGAGAAATAAAAGTGTGTGTGTGTGTGTGTGTTAGAGAAACAGAGAATGTGTGAGCCAAGGACCAGGGACTGGCATCAGCCAGACACGTCTTCCGAGTGCCACAAAACATCTCTGACAGGAAGTGCACTCCAGGTTAATAACTAGGCACTTCCTCTCTGTGCTGGGGTCAGGGGTCAAACTCTGCTTCACTGTAGAGAGACTGGACACAGCTCATCTTCCAGCACACAGATCATCATCCACTATCCTACCGTAGAGCTGCTGGACTCGGCTCATTATCAGCATCTTACAGCTTGTTCCATCCCTCACTTTTACAGTGGCACAAAGTGGTGTGTGTCTACACACTGTATATTTTATAGCTGTGTCTATGGAACCCACTCTAGCTACGCTATTATAGCTATTGATCTCCGCTTGAAGAAGATTTCCTCCTCCAGGTCTTTCCCTCTCTCTCTCTCTCTCTCTCTCTCTCTCTCTCTCTCTCTCTCTCTCTCTCTCTCTCTCTCTCTCTGTCTCTCTCTGTCTCCCACTCCTCTTTCTCTCCGTTCTTACCACTTTCCTCCCCCTCTCCCAGTCCTCCATGTACCACTGGACAGTACTGGTTAAGGGAGAGAGAGAACCAGAGTATCTGTTCTCTCTCAGGAGCACAGGACTAAAAATAGGCCGTACAGCTGCCTTGGATCCTCAGCTCTCCTCCTCTGCTCTGTCGTGTGACCTGACCAAACCTCCTGGGGACGGTCCTGTGTCCCAAGCCTCACCACACACACACACACACACACACACAATGTCTTTGAGGAGGACCGAACGCACCCTAACTGCCACAGAACAAGTAGGATACAATACCGGCTCCACAGAAATAGCCCAGTCATGGTGTAGCTTCTGAAGCGTCTGTCAGGAGATAGCTTGCCCATTCATTATGAGACAGAGAAGTTCTTCTCCACAGTCAGAACAAAGACAGACAATTCTAAAGTGTAATTCCTTTGACTTTCTCTTTATTGATTTTCCCATGGACATGCTCTGGTGTATATTTCCTTCTGATGTTGTGACTGTAATTCCCTCTGATACTTTACTTCAGTGAACCCTCCCTCCTTGTGTGTAGGGCTCCTCCCTGACTGAGCCTGGATGCTATTGAGGCTGTTCTGTGTTCACGATCTGGCTGGTATTGGAGGCTTATTCATCTCATCCCTTTTGTTGGTACCGCTTGGTTGTGCTCCAACGCAGTTTTGGACTGATGCCTGCCCGCCTGGGCTCCGCCAAGTGCACTGGCCTCCTCCCACCTCTCTCCTCTCTCTCCTCTCTCTGCCTCTCTTCACCTCTACCTCTCTCCTCTCTCTCCTTCTCTTTCCCTCTCTTCATCTCCACCCCTCTCCCCTTTCTCCTCTCTCCCTCTCCGCCTCTCTCTTCACCTCCACTCTCTCTCCTCTCTCCCTCTGCCTCTCTTCACCTCCACCCCTCTCCCCTCTCCATCTCTGCCTCTCTCTCCAACCCTCTCCCTTCTCTCCTCTCTCCCTGTCTGCCTCTCTCTTCACCTCCAACCCTCTCTACTCTCTTCCTCTCCGCCTATCTCTTCACCTCCACCCCTCACCTTATCTCCTCCACCCCTCCCTCTTTCCTTCTCCTGCACCCCTCCACTTCTCCTACACCCCCTAAGGCCTCCCTCCCACCATCCCTCTCTGTGTGTGTGTTTGTGTGCGTAACCCAATGTTTACCTATTACCAGTCATCTCCCAGCATGCTCCTGTTCCAGAGAACACTGAGCCCATGTTGTAGTGACCCCAGCACACTAAAACTCATCATCCCACAATCCATCATGATTCAGCCACAAACACCCCTGACCCCAGACTGCTCCTTGCTGATTGGAGAGAGCCCCCTCCAGCTTTGTCCTCTGCTGCCCAGCCCTGTCCACGCTGCGTGAAATCGATACACTATCTCTCCTCCCGCCCTGCGCACTGACCCTGATTGGTGCTTTCACTCTGGACTGTGATTGGTTTGAACAGCCAGAGGAAAACAAGCAGCCAGGCAGATGGAGGGAGGGAGGAAGTAAGATAGAGGTGGGAGGAAGTCAAAGAAGGAATGGAAGGAAGGAGAGAAAGCGAGAAATAGATCGAGAGGACTGTAGATAGGGACAACAGTGGCTGATGCTAATTCTAATTTCGCTAGGGCTGCTACTCTCCTCTCCTGTCCTCCTCTTTTCTCCTGTCCTGTCCTCACTTCTCTCCTTCCACTCTGCTCCGCTCCTCTTCTCTCCCCTCCCCTTCTTTCTCCTCTCCTCCCCTCCCCTCTCCTGTCCTCTAGTACTCCAGAAGTCGGCAGGTGAATGTGTCTCTCTGATCTGCTTGATGCTGCTCTGGTCTGATCTGCTTGATGCTGCTCTGGTCTGATCTGCTTGCTGCTGCTCTGGTCTGATCTACTTGATGCTGCTCTGGTCTGATCTGGCTGCACATCGCTCAATGGGCTGGAACACTCCAGATCTCTGTGTCTAATGGAGATCACTTTCTCCAGTCAGTAAAGGAATCAAGGCTCTGTTATCAAACCGTGGTGTTTAGGACCAGGGATCAACCATGATAGGATTGCCTTGAGCTCACACATTGGTGCATCAATACCTGTGCTACGACACTAGCTGTTGGGCTTTTGATGGTTTGATGTGTGTGTGTTTGTGTCGCTCATGCGGATGTCATCTCATTAATGCTGGCACCTCTCCAAGATCAACTTCCTGTGCTCAAAAGTCGCAACCCCCTTCTTCCCTATGCCTCTGATGCTTGTGCTCCCTGCTGCCGATTGAAGGCACATTCATTTCAGGCTTGCTAATTGACATTGATGTCTTTTTGAGTACAAACTGCCGACATGACATGAACCCCCGTCACACTGTTCTCTTGTGACGGTTGTCGATGCCTGACTGTATTTCCAAACCTCTCACAGAACACAGGACTGAGTCGAGCAGAAGAACAGGGGGATTAACGTTCGAGTCTTGACATTTTTGTTTGCCAGTTAAACGTGAAGTATTTTCTTGGAAAGATGAGCAAGATAAAAAGCTAACAATCCTGCTCCGTTAGTGCAGAGTGGAGAAACAGAGCATAAAGAAGGCTTTCATTGGCCAATAGGTTGTTAGGAGTTAGAGGAGTGAGCCAAGATGATTGGCTCTGATTCTGAGAACACTTCCAGAGCCAGGAAATGACATACTTTATCACCCTGTCACTCTGTTCTTCTCTCTTTCTCTCCTCCTTTCCTTTCCTCTTCCCTATCCTCTCTTCCTATGTACTTATCACTGTGTTGCAGGGCCTCACTTGGTTTTGGTTAGGCATGAAAGTGAAATGTGACTTCCAAAGCTTGTCATGTATCAAAATGTTTGCCGGCAATTGTTAAAGAAAAAAAAAATCATTTTACACTATGAAGTAGGCCCACTTTCAGCCCCAGCAGCCCGGAGATGGATTGCTTT
>NC_061062.1:4285499-4430499 GCF_021917145.1 Hypomesus transpacificus
CATAATGGACAGTAAGAGGAAGTGTTTCTCAGACAGAAGGTCGGGAAAAAGTGTTAAAACGACACTACCTGCACACGCTTTCAAACCATAACGAAACATCGTGCAGGGAGATGAGTACAGCTTTGGGGTGGATCATTGAACTGAAGAACAAGAAGTTCTTCAGTCAATACCGCCCCCCCCCCCCCCGAACGTCTCCTTGGATAGAAGCGTCTCGTACTATTAATAACCACAATCAACAATTCACATAGGTCAGGGAAAGCCACTAGCTTACTCGCATTTTTGGATGCTTATAACCTTTTCCATCTATTTTGGCTCCACAAACCGACAACCCCAGTCCTCCAATCCCTTGAGTCCATTTTGAGCACGACATGTCCCCCCCCCCCAACTGTCACTGTGTTGTGTAGTGAGCGGGTGTGTGTGTGCGTACAGTGTGTGTGTGTGCGGAGGGCGTGTGTGTGCGGAGTATGTGTGAGTGTGTTCTCAGGGTTGAATGGCGAGTGAAGGTTAGCCACTAAGATAGCTCTATCTGTGTTGAGCATGCCTGCCTTATCTTCCTGCTCGGGGGGAGGGGAACCCCTCTCGTGACGAACAAACCCCTTCCCTCCCCTCAAAAGATGCAGCTCTCCACGCTGTTTGTGTATTTCGTCGGGTTATAAGGGTACGTTTATACAGCGCCTCTCAAGGGCTGGTTGTGAAGGGAATCTGCGAGCCATAATGTCCACAAACACACACGACTCAATGTGAGACCACCCTCTTGTGGTGCTCTGCTGAAGTGCAGTGAATTGAATTCAGGGCTATTGGTCTAGTTGTGTAGAGTAACGGTAAATATCCATAGGGAGATTCAGGTTTCAGGTTTGTGTCCTGGGTGTGTCTGTGTGTGTGCGTGTGTGTGCGTGTGGGTGCCGTGCGCGCGTCCAGTATTCAATGAAGAGGCCCCTGTACAGCACGTACAGTGCAGCTTCCTCAGTACATTGGAATAGACCTCCCTCCTCTTCCTGCTCCTCCTCCTCCTCCTTCTCCTACAACCCCTGTCTGTATCAGTCCCCTGCAGAGGTCCACTATCAGCCCAGGGACCCTCCGCCCAGCCTGGGGATCCCCTTATCACCCCGCACACAACCTGTGGAGACCTCACACACACACGGCTCCTACGCGCCACGGCTAGCGAAACACACTCTGCTCCAGTACGCATCTAGGCACCCTTTCCTGTGCGTACAGAGCTATACCGTTTGAAATGTTGCTGACACTTGGATCCAAAGTGTTGCATAGGAGAGCGTCACTGGGCAGTCACTGCATGGTTAGGAGGTGCAGAGCATCACTGGGATTCTCTCTGGAGCAGCTGTCTCGACTGGCAGCAGAGACATGGCAGAGAAGCCTGAGGAGGTGCTTAGTCCATCAGAACAGGAAACCACTGAGGCACTTATGGATGTCTCAGGGTCATGTGACACACGCACCCACTTGGAGAGAGAGAGAGAGAGAGAGAGAGAGGGGGGAGAGAGAGAGAGAGAGAGATGTGTAAACCTATTCCCTTTCCTTCTATACTCGAAGCCCTCTATGAGCTCATGCATCTACAGTGACTGCTGCTGCTCCACACACATAGCCAAGAGATACCAGACAACCCACCACCAGCCACGCCACTGAACCCAGCAGCTTGCATGCTTTCACATCAATCACTGAGTCAGATCCATTACTGGGTAAGATATCCCAGCGTACTGTAGTATCTGATCTGGTATCCACTATTACAATGCTCGGCTTGATCTTGAGAGGGGTCACTATGGAGGAGAGAGCAGGTCGATAATAATGTCGTTCTGGAAAGTGTTTACAGTCACTCACGTTCAGACTGCTGGAATAGTTACACTGGGGTGCGCAGGTTTTCCCTTTTAAGGGGAACTCTGAAAACTTGCACATCATTTGACGGCACGCAGTTGGCTTCATTCACTGATATTGAAGGTGCTTTGTTTGGCAAAGGAAGATAGAGAATGAAAGAGGGGGAGAGAGGGAGTGACTGAGAAAGAAATCGAGTGAGACAGAGGGAGCGGGAGAGAGAAAGAAAGAGACAGCAAGAGAGAGTTTGAGTGCCCTGATACAGTTTCCCTATTAGGTTACCTCAAAATTGCCTTCCATTCTACAAGTCTACAAGCAAATGGAACAATAGAGAGGCCTTACCACTTTCCATGTCAATAAATGATTTTGTCAATATAATTAGGCTGTTTTAAATTGTATCCAGAGGTAAAGCCAAGGACACGATTAATGTAGATATTGCAAAAACATATTTGTAGGAATGGTTTATAAAAACGTACGTATAAAGTGTACAATATGATGTTTTGAAAGAAAACGTAACCGGAAATGGATCAAATAAAAACAAACGTATTATATGAGACGTGATGAAGAAGGTGAAAGCGCATTTCTAGAGCACGCGGAACAGTCAGCAGGACCGTTAAGACTCCCTAGGACTCATAACTGTCTGGACATTTGGCTACATTGAGGCCTACAATGGATGGTCTCAAAGATCACTGCCAATCACCAAAAACACACCAAAAACTATTCATCACCCCCCAAAAAATCTATACAGGACGACAAAAGTAGCACAATAAATGTACCAACTAATACATCTGCTGGTGAGGTATTTGGCACAGGTCGTTGTTTTTGCACGGAAGCAACAGGTGGTGACAAAATTAGACATTGGTTGCCTTACACATTGGAATTTTTGTCATTCATAACCCTCACCGGCCGGGGAATGTTACTTTAAGGGCAACCATGAAACTGTCAACCTGATCTAACATTATTCATGTCAAGTATTTTTTAAGTAACAACCTTTATAAACCCCATGTAGCTGCCCCAACAGAACTTTCCGCAACACACTCACCTTATCTGGAGTCAGTTACTGCGACTGAAATGACGGTGTTTTAAAGTCCCTTTTTCAATTATAATCCCATTGAAACAGACAGTAACGGGTCACGGTTGCGGACTCCACGCGGAGGGTATGGTCCTGGAGAGGGGCACGGGAGAGGGGTAGAGATAGAAAGCCGCCGCACACACCACGGTCATTCCCGACAGCCAGAGTTTGACCCACCCTGCGCGTTAAAAATAAACTGGACGCATCTACATGTACATGATCTCCGCGCGCAAGGGGACGAACATTCCTGTCATGAGCGGGTGACTTTAAATGGCAGACACACTTCAGAGCGCCCCCACCCCGGACGCCCGTCTGCCTGCCTCTAATCGTAACACACCGACACCCCCGCCCATCACAGAAATGTCACCTCTACTGACTATACTGCTACCGAGTTTCCCATTGACAGGGTAGGTTAACTTCAGCAATTAAATACACTATGATAGCACTTGTATGTGTTAATTAAAAGGCATTGCAGTCAATGCAGGTTATACGACCGTTTAGTGGAATATTTTTTGTTGTCAAGATGCAAAGTTCTCAATGACTTCATGTAGTTGTCTAATGTACAGCGTGTGTGTATGTTGCACTAGTGAATGTAGTAAAGCATGATATCTTATGAAGGTGCATACAACTCACAGGAAGCTCCAGTATTCTGGTGGTGTATTGGAATAAAGTAATTCTGACAACACAACCTTGAAAAATATGTAGGCTATATTTAAGAAAATAACATATGCAGGTAGATTGCATTTCGTTGAAAACACACTCAGAGGTTATAACCACAACAAGGCATAAATAATCATAGATTTCAACATGGTAGAAAAGGCACTTAGGCCTATATTTTTACAAAATTTGCAGCCAAACACAATTATTACAAATGGTTGTTATTTAGCTCCTTCCTTGCTTTCCCAGGAGAAACATATCCTTCAGTTTATTATTTGGTTCCCATGGGAACTGCTAGACAATCAACAACAATCTTGACTTAAATTGTCATTAATATACATTATGTATGGCTTAAGTGCTGGATCTAACCCAGCATGGATGTATAACTGATAACTATACTGAAGATAAACTATCTGCATAGTCTCTACATTGTACAAAATAATACAAATAAAATAAAATGAAAACTAAATTACTCATTGCATTCTTTGCTTTGTGCAATAAATCAAAATAAACAATTCTAGTATTAACGGTTAATTTAATAACCACTATAAACTTCAAGCATTGCATTGTCTTCTACTCTACATCCGAAACTAAAGTCCTGATTAAAAAGCACAAAGTCAACAGGAAACAGAGGAAACAGAAATAAATAACAGACAAAGAATAAATACACACATGAGAACGCAAATCCTCCTGACTCATCTTATGCAAATGTGGGTGTTACGATCAATACATGTACCCTACATGTAGCTTAACTACAACAATTTATTTACCCCTCTTTTACCACAGAAATAGTTACCATAGAAAACCCCTTTGGTCTCTCCGCGGGGGGCGGGGTAGTGTAAGCCCCTCAAGCTCTGCTGGGTGACATCAACACATGATACCAGGGTGACCAAACATCACCTTGGTAACCAGAGACGTATCGACACAAAGCTATCAGTACAGATAGATTAGACTCCCTGACAGGATGGACAGATACTCCACAAACGAGTGTGGAAGTGGAGACTTATTTCAACAAAATCAGTGTTTTGAATAGAAGGGGGATTGGAATGGAACGCACGCAGGGGTCAGCCTTGTCAGAGGTTGCAGTAACACTAGACGGGGGTGGGGAGGGTCATATCTGGGACTGCCCCAGAGGGGTAAAAGGTCACCACCAGAAAGGAGAAATACATCCATAAATTATGAATTAAGAGATACTATTCACTGAGCCATCGGATATCCTAATTAGCACAGATTATATAGCATATTGGTGTCTTCAACTGGTTTAGTGCTTGACTGGAACAAACATGGTCGTACATATAGTTTCTGAACTTTACATTAGTACCTTGATACCCATATAAGATTTATGGGTCTTTGATATAGACCTCACAAACTTTGGCAAGACTAGAATTGTTTCAAGCGTATGTACAGTTGTACTACTATACACTATTTAACAAATACTATTACACAGAAATACACAATAAAAAAAGGAATTTATGAAAAAATAGTAACTCCATATAAAAAAAAACTGCATGATCACAAGATCAACATAACATCAGTGCTCTTCATGGACATAAAAGGAAGTCAAGTAAATAAAGTTGGGTGCAAATTGAAAGAGAGACCGGTCCCACGCTGGGGTGTTCAGTCTAAGTGCTCAATGCTATGTGTGTGTGTGTTCGCTCTTAGAGTGTCATAGCAGGCAGATGGCATCCAGCTCAGCGATGGCCGATGCTTGTCTCCTGGCAACCGCGTTCAGAACTCTCTGCGGGAGGGAGGGGCTGCCAAGGTCCACCTACAGGAGGGAGAGGGATGGAGGGAGAGGTTACATGTGGAGGAAGAGAGACAAGGAAGGTTTAGAGGGTGGAGGGAGAGAAAGATGGAGAGACAAGTGGAGGTGAAAGAGAGAGCAGAGAAAGAGGCAGAGAGAAGAAAAAGATGTGATTGCTAAACAAAAATAATGTATCAGGCACAACACTCAACACCAGCTGCTACACAGCCACCCGGTCTCACCTGCAGCAGGAAGATGACACGGACAACCTCTCTGCCGCCACGCGTGATTGGCTGAAGGAGCCAGGCGCTGGGCAACATCTCGCCGCGGACGATGTCCATGCTGGGGCGAGGGAGGGACTCCTCAAACACAGACTGCATGGCCAGCACACACAGGTCGCCCTGGGAGACAGGAGGACCACGTTAGCGGGTCGTGTGAATCACTGTTCCTGGAAACCTAGTGAAAACCTACAGGCGGGTATCTCTCCAGGAGCAGGGTTGGAGTGTAAACCTACAGGAGGTATCTCTTCAGGAGCAGGGTTGGAGTGTAAACCTATCCCTCCACTAAGAGCTCTCGAGGACTTCTTTGGGGGACCTAAGTCAAGGAGACACCGAGAGGTGTTCCTGTGGGGGATTGTTAGGGAGTGTGACAGCACTGACCTGTCTGGCCTCGGTGCTGACACAGCAGAAGTCTCTGGGCTGCTTCAGATGGCAGGAGGACGGGTCTGTCACCAGGTACACTGGAGGGGGACAGACAGACAGACGCACCATGATGAGAGAGAGAGGGGAGACACACACACACACACACCATGATATGAGAGAGGGGAGAGACACACATGCCATGATGAGAGAGAGAGAGGGGTAGAGACACAGACACCATGATGAGAGAGAGAGGGGAGAGACACAAACACACACACACCATGATATGAGAGAGAGAGGGGAGAGAGACACCATGATATGAGAGAGGGGAAGAGACACACACAACACGATGAGAGAGAGAGGGGAGAGACAGACACACAGACAGACTTATCAAGAGAAGTGTAGATTGCATTAACAAGGCAGGTGGACATGTACGTCCCAAGAAGTTGGAACTTGTAACCGTCCAATGGTAGATAGCTACAGTATGGAAGTCTAGACAAGCCTGTATCAGTAGCACCACTAGGCAGGTGGGAGGCTGACTCACCCAGCTGAGTGCTGCCATCTAGTGGTCGTGTCCAGGCTGAGCGGACGGACAGGTGCAGGAGGTGGGTCTTGGAAGGCTCTCTGACCAGGCTCCACAAGCTGGCCAGGGGCCTGTCCAGCTCCGCCGCCCCCAGGAAGCCATGCACGGACGGGCTGGATGAGGGCCTGTGGTAGGCCTGGACCCCTCGCTCACTACCTTGACACCTAGAGAGCAGAAAGAGGGAGTAAGAGAGAAAGAAAGGACAAGAGCAATACAGGGAGATAAAGAACGAGGGAGGGAGAGACAGACACACACATACACACACAGAAATACACAGAGAGAGGGGGGAGGAGAGGGAGCGAGACAGAGAGGTGATCAATACAGAATAGGACACTAGATCATCATTGTGAATTGACACATTTACATGAATAAAATATGAGAAAGATCATTCAAGTTACCTCCATCCAGCAGTGGCTTTGCCCATCACCAAGTTCCCTATGTCCCCGCCAGCAGCCAAACGCACCTAGGGAAACAAAACAAGCTACTTCAGACAGATCATAGAATACATCCACTTACATTACATCCATCATTCATGGACTGGATATGAGAATCATGTACAAACAATGAACAAGCCTCACCATAACAGGGAGATAAAAGGATCCTGAGGGGAAGGTCACGCATCGTATATTTACCTCAGCCAACGCTCGGCCAAGCAGGCAAGACGTGAGGTCCTGATAGGCCGTGGAGATGGAGGAGGAGGAGCCAAACGAGGCGGTGCGCTGGCGTAGGGAGGTAGGCGATGATGGCGACGACATCAGAGGATCAGAGGTCAGGACCCCAGGCTCAAGGCGAACATCTGTGAGAAAAACAATGTTTTGAATCAAACATATATATTTCCCTTCCCATTTTCCATCATTGTGTTGTACTGTACAAAGAGGCTGGAGGAAGGGTGTCCCTCCCGAGCTCTCAGGCTCCTCACCCTGCACAGATAGCCAGGCACGTTGGCTCCTAATTCCCTGAGAACAGGCCAGAGGTGGTCGGGCCCTGGAACTCGGCCCATCTTCATGGACTCCTGGGGCCTGACGAGACGAAACAGACACCATTTGAAACAAATCTTACATTTGAATCTTTTGGTCGAACGCTAGAACCTCCTCTGTGATTAGTATCTCAGATTCAATCTAACAATTTTGAACATTCTAGAAGCTTCTGGAACTATCATTTGATTCTATACAGTGAAGGCAGTGGCTGTACCTGTACAGTGAGCGTGGGTCTGCAGCCGTCTTTCAGGTGGGTGGTGTTGCCACTGTTGTAGCCTGAGGTGGGTCCTGATGACAGGCTTAGACTCGACCCAGTACACAGAGTACTGCTGCTGATCCGGGTCCGATGACGCAAGTCATCCTACAGGGCAGATACCAGTAGAGGGGGGGGGGGGGGGGACATGTTGGAGAAAGTTTGGAAGGAAGACTGACAGACTGACAAACCTTAGGAAGGGAGACATTTGTCTGTTGCATCTCTTGAGATTTGGAAGCTTCCGGAGCTAACCTTGACCACCTGAGAGAGAGCTTGCTGCTGCAAACGTCTCTTCTCCTGCTCCGTTCTCTCCCGGAGGCGTTCTCGTGCCCGGGCGATCTCCGTCCTGGCCTCCTGTCGGGCGCGGCCGTAGTCACGCAGCAGCTGCTCGATCTCCGACGGGTAATGATCCTCTCCTCGCGGTGGATCTGGAATCCTGGGAGAAGACCAAAAAAAGTGGGCAACAAATTTGAGAAACAAAAGAACTCGCATTTTGACTCGAGATCCTTTATTATCGTAGCGAGGGATTAAACAGCAGGTATTGGCCGGGTTTCCCAGGTTCGTTAAGAAGCTCTTAACGCTAAGAGCTTCTTAGGAGCGTTATAAGAGTGTTCTAGAGCGTTCTTAGAAACGCTACTAAGAAGCTTTTAGCTTCTTAACGAATCTGGGAAACCCGGTCATTGTCATTTGAATTCTGCCTAGTCCAGACAGTCATATATCCATCATTGAAAAGACACAAGATACCTGGTGCTGTCAACCACCTCCTGGCGGAGTTGCTGCAAGTAGTCCTTGCGGCGGCTGGGCAGGGCTGAGACCCTAGAGGAGGTGAGATCTTCCTGAGGAGGGGAGCGGGGGTGCTTCCTGGGGCTGAGGCTGCGGGCCCGACGGTAAGTCTGGAGCCGGGCCTCCCTCTCCTGCCTCAAACCCTCAATACTCCTCCTGTGTCTGGGAAGAGAGCAAAGAGGTTGAATCGTCTAAAATGGTATACTCATGACCATCATGTCTTGATCAAATTGGATACAATTCTGGTTTTACCCATCATAGAGCTGCTGGTTTGAGGGGACAGACGAGGGTTCCTCTCTGGATCCAGACAGCATCTTCAGGAGAGTGTCTGTCTCGCCCAGACCGTAGTGCAGCTTTGCCTCGGTCAGCTCCACAGTTAGCTGGTGTGGATTCATGTTGAGATGCACAGTAGACATAACCTGCTCCCTCTCCTTGCGCAGTCTCTCGATCTCCCTACTCTTCCTATCCCTCGAGCCCAGGTTCTCTGGACCCAGGCTTGAACCGTGCTTGCTATCCATCTCATCCCACTTCGCCTGGCTCCTCCTCCTCACCTCAGGATTGTTGGGTGGACAAGAAGCTGGTTTGTTTGTGCTACTGGTCCGTCTCTCTGCAAGCTGGTGACTGATCCCAGACCAGTTGGTGAACTTGTTGTGCATCGGCAGGTCCTCAGGCACCAGACCGTGCTCAGGCTGTGGGGACGGGTTACCAATGGGGTTTATGTTCACTAGGACATCTGTGTTGCACTCGCTAGGAGCTAGCGACATGAGGTCATCCTCCTGAAGCTGGACAGTCCTCTTACTGATAGAAGTGGGGTCATAACCACCGTCGTGGTACTCCCCTGGATCTTCTAATTCACTGTGGTGAAACTCGGTATTCCTGCGCTTGTAGCTCTGGAGGTGTTCCAGGGTAGAAACCGGTGTTCCTTCTTGTCGGGACGTACCCGACTGTCTTGTGGGAGGGGTGTGGTTCGGCATGGTTATTCCATTACTGGAAAGGGAAGATATGGACCATCTCAGACTTTGGCTAGCGGTCTTCAGCCTGGTAGGGTTGGAAAAGGTGGCGTCTCTTAGTTCTTTAATTGGACATCTACTTTCATTATCTGCAGATGAATTGACTGAGCATTCATCCGTTTCTTTGGTACTTGAATGTCTCAGTTCACTTACATTCTCAAGTGATACAGACTCTGATTTACTAATAGAACTGTCACTAGAATCTAGCTCACACATTTCACCACGATCCGTTAAAGACAGGGACGTTTGACCTTCCGTGACGAGGAGATTGAGGCAGGGCGTAGACCGGCAAGGTTTTTTATTGTTCATTGGGACTTTATTTCCATTATGCATTTTGGGTGTTTGGTGTTTTTTGTAAAGTTGTACAGCCTGTTCTCTTCTCTGGCCTGGCCTGACTCCCACAGTGAGGATGGGGGAGGAAGCACGGTCAGTGTATATCACGGTTTGTTGCTGTTGTTGTTTTAAAGAGCTAACTTCCGTGTTGGCACACATGTTCAAATTCTCCTGGCTGACATTCTGGAAGGAGCTACTCAGGATTTCAGAGATTCTAATGCTTCTGGGGGAGAGCTCTGGTGTGAGGCCGCTTGAGGGGTCTGAGCGAACAGCAGATCTTGGTTGATTGGGACAATGGACAACATTCTCCATGGACAGAACTTTGTGTGGGGCGCCAACTTGTTGACAGATGGATCCTCTGACTGTAGGAGAGCCATTTGTTCTCAGGTCAGGCATGCTTTGGATCTTATCATCTGTCTGGGTCTGAACTCTGTCTCGACACACAGAGTTACCTTCTTGAGAGACATTGAGAACTTCTGAACCAATCACTTTGACTATCACATTGACCTCATGGGCTTTTGATCTCTCAATGGATGGATATTGGTACGCAGACATTTTGTTCAGCACAGGCGTTGGAGTCTTTTCGGTCTGAATACCAATGTCTACTGCTGTTTGGGTTGAACAGTCTCTTTTGGTCTGATCATTGGAGTAACAATGTGACACACATTGCGGACTGTTTCTCGGAATACGTTTCAAGACATCCCCGCTCCTCATGCATTGGACATTCCCCAGAAGGTCAGAGGTACTGTGGATCAGCTGGGAGAGATGTTCAGACATGTTCTGGAGGCTAGCCCAGGTGTTGGACTCTCTGCTAGCATCTCTAACCCTGTTGGACTGTGGTACCTGAGTGCTGCTCCTTCGATGGCGGATTCCCTTTCCGACATCCCCAGTAGTCTGGGTGCCATGGTAAGTCATCATGCTACAGGCTTGAGGTCTACCGGTCTGGGACTCCTGTTCAGAGGAGCACACCAGCATGATCTCATCCACCTGGCCCAAGCTGGTCCCCAACCCAACAGAAACACTGTTACGTGAGGAATTGCTCCTGACGGCTTCTGTCATGTTAGGGGGTTGGTGATTGACACAGGAGCCATGGCTTCCTGGGCTGGCCTGAGAATTGTGGGAGGTTGGTTCTTGGAAGTCCTCAATGCTGCTCAGGGTGCTGGAGAGACCCTTGTTGTTTGCGTAAGTGCTGAGGTGGGAGTTGAAAGGAGAGTTCTGCACATTCAAACCATTGTCCACACTGCAGCATCTGGTGATGTGTTTCTCAACACCGTTCAGCAAGGGAGATTTACAAGTTAGGTCTGCTGCACTTCCAAAGGCTGAGGTTTTGTAACTCCTCTGATCTGCGTCCTCACCCTGCCATTGGTGAACAAAAGGGTTGATGTCACTGGAGGCAAAGTGCATCGGCGAATCCCTGGGCTTTGGAGTGCGAGGCAACATTTCACTCTCTGCCATACTAGTGAGCACGGCTTTCTCTCGACCGGTTCTTTTCTCCACCTCAACCACGTGAAGGGATTGTGCCGTCACGCCATGCTCTTTCTGGGACACACAGACTCCGGAATCCCTTCCACATCTACCACTGGCTCGACAGGTTTCCTTAATGGTCGTAACTTTGGGCTTTGATGAGGCAACGGCTACTCCGCTAACTGTAGCGACGTCTGGCTGTCCACTTCTATGAGAGCCAATCTTTAGCCTCGATGTTGGCGGGCACCTGTTTCGGTTGACTCTGATGTTCTCCACTTCATCTGAAGAAGACTTGAGAGTCGAGTCTGATGAGGAACTAGGAAGGATTGGAGCCTGAACCCTTCGGAACCTCTTTGACTTTCCCTTTTTGCTGGCGCCAACAGAATGGCTCTGTTTACAATTAGTCTTGGCATCTCCCTCTTTGGATCTGTAATCTCCACTACTATCAGCCAATATCTTCATGCTACCATCCCTACTTCTTTGTGGTATGTTGGGAGATGAAGCTATACCAGGCAGAGACTTCTCCATTGGTGTTATCACAGGGGACTTGGTCGGGAGTTGATTCGTCACTGACTCTTCCTCATCTTTGGCCAGTTGTCTGAGAGTGAGGGCAAGGTTATTCTTGGAGCACCCAACAGTCAGCCATTTCCCAAGCCGGTATTGATCATCCGTCATATGGGCTTGATTATCCCTAGGACCAACATTCACACAACAATGAGGGGCATTATCTAATTGAGTTTGTGGATAGATGGACTGAGCAAGCAATGGCTGACTAAGGTTTATGCCTCCTTGGTGACCAGGGTGATTTCTATTTATTTGTGGATATAGAGTGTCAGGACCTGAACCTGGACCTTGGACATCTACAGACTCATTTGGATTTTTCTGATTCCCATTTTGTTTGTCTGGTGAATATTGACTACTACTTGACTTATCAGATGACAATTCCACAGCTATCATTAAAGTAGTTGAATTTTTGGGAAGTTTTGTTGATTTTGGTTGGGCCAAAACGTCCTGAGGCGTAGAGCATTCCTTGGCTGAGGTGGAAACATCCCCAGAAAATCTCCCCCCCTGTAGGGTAAAGGGTTTGTGAGGGTGGTTTGGCTGTCTAATGTCACTGTCAGGATTTATAGTCTGAACCTGAATCTTTTTGCAATCAACAGTGAAATATTGTGCAGGAGGAGGATCCTTAGCTGGATGAAACAATGTTGTTCTGAAACAATCATTTGTATTCTGAATCTGGTGTACAATTTTAACCCTCTCACTCATGGCTGGTTTATTATTCTCTCCTTGGTGAATCCTTCCAGCATTCAGATCTAAATCTCCAGTACTGAACTTCGGTGCAGATGAACTAACCACATGTACCTGTTGGTTTCCCCTCTGGTCAAGTTGAACATCAACAGACCTTTGACGGTCGGTGCATGTCTGAGTAGCATTCCCTCCTTCGTTCCCCTGTAACGTCTCTGAAGATCCATCACTTATGTCCAGACTAACAAGAGGAAAAGGGTGGATGTTTTCTGTACGATGTGAATAGTTTTTGATGAGTGTCGAGGGCTCTCCAATCTCTCTGTAGCGTGTTACTCTCTGGTCTGTTCTGGTGTCTTCTATAAGCCACTCTGAGTAGTCTAGATGTTTTTCCAACAAAGCAGAAGCAAGATTAGCAGCTATAGCCGGGGAAGGATCCACCATGGCCGCCTGGCTGGTTAATGGATCGCACGTGAGGTTTTCACTCTCCATCTCCACATCACTTTTAGAAACACCTCCATCTGTCAGTGACATCTTCATGGTCTCTAGCACAACGTCCGAGATCCTCAGGTCTAGCTCGCTACTGTCCCTGTCTCTCGGGGGTGGGGGGGATATAGTCTCCCTCCTTTTTCGATCAGTCTGTGGTTTGTCCCCCCGCTTTTCAACGTCTTCTCTTTCATTTCTCTCTCCCTCGCTCTTCAAAGTTACTCCCCCATCTTCGAAAAGAATGCCCTTATGGCCACCCACGCCACCGGATTTACAGTCACACACAGCATCTTTACACTGCTCACTGGGCCTTTCATCTTCACTGGATGTGGTCCCCGGTACTGCCTTTGACGCTTCAGCTGGTGTGTCCTGCCTGTTTGATTGGGGAAACCTGGGGTTATTACTCGCCAAGACAGACAATTTCCCTTCACTGCCATTGTTATCGTTGTCAGGACCAACTGCTACGATGGTTCTGACTGGACTAGACGACAACGTTACCAGGTCCCCTTCATTGCTCCTCTTTGGTATTTTCAAGCTGCCGACAAAAGAATCCTGATTGACTTGGTTTCTCTTCCTGGAATTTTTACTAGTTGGTTTAAGAGCTTCCTGCTCTGGTTGTGCACACTGGCTGTCAGGCTTTTTGGTTTCAAGCTTTTGCAGAATTTTGTCACTCTTAAGTAACATGTCTTTGGTATTTGTGACCTCGCATGACTCTGTGTCTCTCACTTTGACGCTAACTTTCTTTTCATTGCATAGCTCATTGTCTTCACAGGAAGCATTCGAGACACTTTCAATGTCAAACACCTCACTCAACAGTGTACCTTCATTTTCAGAGTAAGGCAACAAAATGGCTTTTGATTGATGACCTGAGGAAAACACATTGATGTCTGTGGCTATTTCTGGAGCTCTTTCAGGAGACACATCAGCAAAAACTGACACCTGCGGTGTCCCGGGCTCATTTGACATTGTAGGCTGTGATGCTGAAAGGATATGATCATTCTTACAGTCAGTACTGGAGCCAGGCTCTTGTAAGAGAGTCTCCCTCTCAATAATTTGGCCGCCACCTGCATTACCTATGTTCCCCATAGTTTGGGAGAGTCCTTCAAATTGTCTCACACACATTGGTTCCGGACTAAGTGCCAATGTTAAACGCTCTGGGGTTGAGAGGAACTGAGAATCAGGGAAATCCAGAGTATCTAGGCTTCCCTCTGAAACCTCAAGTCTGTGTTCCTCCACAGTCACATGATCCCCCTTGGCAGACACAGAGCTATAGCTTCCAGATCTGCTTTGGCTATCTGAGAGTTCCACACTGGTGGGACAAGGGCTGCAGCTGCTGCTGTTCACAGCACTAAATACCGTTCTCTTCCTCTGGGCCAGGGAGCCCCTGGGCATTCTGGGACTGTCTGCTGCATCGGTGGAGGACCAAGCATCCGTGAGCGCTAGCAAGGTCTCTGGTTCCCTTAAACTGCAGCTACTGAGAGAACGAGGGCTGTAACTCGCCAGGAAGGGGCTCTTCCCACAATCCTCCCTTCTTTTTGAAGCTGTGTCGTTGAGCTCTGTCGCTGGTGGTCTCTGGGTAACCTCCCCCCCTGTGGCTCCAGTTTCACCATTCACTCGAGCTTTAGGGTGGCCATGTTGACTCCAGTAGGCCTCAGCAGGCATTTCAGAACGTTTGGGAGTCGTGTCCGTCTCTGACCTTGACGGAACCTCGGAGGTCACATTCTGTCCCACACGTGGATGTAAGGCAACCGCTGTGTGTTTGGGGACGACTGTCTGCCTCAGCCCCCGTCTAGCTGTGTGGTGCTCCCCTCTATCCTCCACAGCCAGGGAGTCCTTGGACATCTGGCTGTCTTCACTCTCCGCCTCGCTGTGGAACATCTCCTCCTGCCTCAGCTGCTCTGCCAGCGCCGTGGCGTAGGCCGACGACAGGGAGTCCAGCGAGAACATGCTGTCGCAGTCCGAGGAGCCTTCCTCTTCCTCTTCTCCCTCCACCTCGTTTTCAACTTCCACCCATCCTTCCAGTCCCCGTTGCCTCTCCACCCAGCGGCAGGTCTGGCTCATCAGGGTCTCGGCGCTGTGCCAGCGTCTCTGTCCTGGAGCCCGGGAGAGAGTCCTCTGGTCCAGTTCCTCGCACGACACCGTCACCTTCATGCTGCTCCTGCTCATCTTCGAGTCCTCCGTGGGCCTGCCTCTGGTCCGTCTCCAGCCAAGACGGCTTGAGATCTTGCCGCCCGCCCTGGACGTCCTGCCTCCGCACTGCACTCCTGACGGAGGCTTCCGGAACACCCTGGCCAGGGCGGTCTTTATCCCTGGACCCACGGAGCGAGAGAACACCTTCCTGAGGGTATCTAGGCCCCTGCTACCACGGTGGAGACCCCTTACACCCTTACACAGAGCCTTCTGGGGGCCGGACCCGTCCGCCGCTGGTCCACTTTTCAGATTGCTAATTGGCTGTGCAGCAGGTCCAGGAAGTGACTGCTGGCTTGCGGCTGGATTCTGATTGGCCTTGAACAGGAGTCCCCGTTTGGGCAGCAGGGGTTTCCTCTCCGGGCGGGGTCTGCAGGGCTGAGCTAAGGGAGGCTCGGCTGGGATCGTCTGGCCCAGGTTCTCCGAGGAGCGGCCGCTGCTTCTGCCGCCCTGGCTGTGTGAGGACGACACGGTGCAGGAGCGACTCCTGGCTCTTTCGCGGGGGAGACACTCGTCAGACAGCCATTTCCTGCCGCTTGCAGACACTGGGGTCAGCTCAACCGATGTATTTCTCCTCAGGAAGTGGCTGTTGGGGGGAAAAAAGACAAGACAAGGAAAACTATTTACACAACTACAAACTCGCAACATTTGATGTGAAAGTGGTAAACGAGTCCATTCAGTTTGAACGTGAGCGTGTGAACAACTCCGTCGGGAGGTTTCCACGCGGTGCTGACCTGAAGACGGGCACGTGTCGAGGGTAGAGGCGGGACAGGAGGTCGGCCGAGAAGGAGTGCCTGCGCAGGAGCGGGAGCCGCCCTCTGGAGCGGGGGGGCGAGCCTGGCTCAGGGGACCCGGGGCTGTCCACACCTGGAGGAAGAACCTTCTCCAGGCGCTGTAGTTCCCTCTTGGCCTCCAGAAGATCACGCTTCCGGGCGATCCTCTCGAGCTGGTAGTGCAGCCTCTTCCGCCGGACGCGGCTCTCTGCTCGGCGGAGAGCGTGGTGCTTCAACAACTCCTCCTGCACCACCTTCTTCCGGGCGCCCACCGCCTTGGATGAAGGGAGCACTGGTCCTGCACTGGGCCCCCCGGGACCCCCAGTATCCTCCAAGGTCCCCTGGTATGGGGCGGAGATGGGGAAGTCTGTCTGGACGCCAAACTCCTGGGTCGCCCTGTCCTCTATTGCTGCCAGGCGCTGCATCTCCTGTTGGATCCACTGTTGGACTGTAGGAACGAAACACATGAACTAGGATACAAAGCGATGCTATTTGTAGCATTAGAACAAACGGCAAACATCGGCATCGATATTATAGAAAATTACAATCTGTATGTGCAGTCTAAATGTGACTTTACAGTACAGATGTGTGACGGATGGGGACGAGGTGAGCGCTCACTGTCGGCGTGCTGCTGTCTCAGGTGAGCCTGCTCTCTCTCCAGGTCTCTCTCAGCCCGTCTCTGCTCAGCCTGGATCTCCTGGCGCAGGCTCTCCACGTAGCTCTGCTGCTCCTCCAGTCTCTGCCTGGGGAGAGGCCCCTCGCTGGGGGCTAGCCCGGCACCAGGCTGACCCTGGAGGTCACCTCCAACACTGTCGACAAACGACACACAAAAGTATCACATGTTAAATACCTGTTTGTAATAAAATTAAATACACTTAAGTATCGTTTACATTGTATAAAATACAATTTAACAAATGTAAATAGACAATTACAGACACTTTGGTACAATAAGTGCTGCTACCTTTTATTACTAGGATACAGAAATATCGGATGATTTCAACAGATCTCCTAAACAAACATTTTGACGAATCTACGGACCTTACCAAAGAGCTGTTTGAGGTTAGATGCCTGTAGCCTTAAGGATTTGCATGATAAAGACCTGGGAGGCTAGTGTGGTTGCCTGGCAGGGTTTACAGGACTGTTCCTGTTGTTGAGTTTAACACAGCGTTCTGTGCTGTAACTAAGCAACGGCCGAGTCTGTCCTGTAAACAACAAACCGTGTTGTTCCAGGAGAGACTGAAGTGAGCTCTTTACGTTCCCTCCCTTTCTTTCGCCCTCATTTCCCCTCAGAATCGTCTCTCGCCCTCATTTCTCACTCTCTCTTCTTTGAGAGCGTTATGCCTGAAGCCTTAGTTCCACAGTATCTAGCGCAAGTACAGCACATCAAATATGTACGGCCTAAATGCCTTAGGTTATTTGAAAGCCATACATTATGAGCCGTACACAGGCACACTGCATTGTCTTCTCCTAGATTTTACCTGGAATCCGAGGTGAGGGTTTGGAGGTCACCGTAGCTGCAGGTCAGCGCTCCCTCACTGGCCTGCGGAGGGGACGATCAAACGCCGTCATCCTCAAACGCAGCTTCATCCTCATGACAATCATCCTCATCATCCACATCCTCAAATCTCATTTGTTTGGCTGATTGTTGTGATTTTGCAATGGCCTGGCCATGGGGATGTCACCACCAGTGCTGCCTCGGAAGAATACCTACCCTTCTCCGTTCTCTGAGGACGGCTGCCTCTTCTGGGTGGTTGAAGCGGAACTTGTGGACTCCTCCCAAAGTGATCACTGACCCTACAGACACACAGAGAGCATCGGATACAGCACTGTTACTATAGACACACACAGACCATCAGATACAGCACTGTTACTATAGACACACAAAGAGCATCAGACACAGCACTGTTACTACAGGCAGAGAGAAAGAGAGGGTGATAGAGAGAGTGTGAGAAAGGTCGAGTGAGGGAGAAAGAGAGAGGGAGTGTGGTCTGTGTGACCTCTGACCTTGTGCCAGTCTGCAGGGCTTGGTGACCTCCCTGTTGTTGACCATGCAGGCGCTCCCTGGCAGCGGCCTGAGGGTCACGACCCCGCCCTGGTTCTCCACCTCACAGGTGGCGCCGCCCTGCAGCACTGGAGAGGAAACATTCAGCCGTTACTTATGGTTACTTTCCTCTTTAAACATGCAAGTGAATTGAGCAACTATGATCATATACTCTAGACCTCTGTTGTTACTTCGGGCAATGACTTTGTGTACAAATATATATGTCACATTAGGCTGGACTGAAAAGGCCAGGAGAGCCGTATTTGTCACTCTGGATGAAAGCTGAGTTAATAAGCTGTAGTGTATATGAGAGTACAGATCACATGCCTGTTTGAGGCTCCTCCAGTGGGGTCTGAGGGCCGATGAGAGTCACGCCCTCCTGCAGCCAAGAGGTTCACATGTCAGCATTGAGAGGAGACCACACACACACACGCATACATGAGGTGAGGGTTTACTAAAACATACATCGATCGACTGTTATCACACAGGACATCGTCACAGCGCTCTCCAGCTAGTCCGTTAGGGAAGAAATAGGGGAGTCATTTGAAAGCGAGTTGAACAGGAGAACACAAACTCCCAGGGGGCCGTTGCTCTTAACATACAGGAAGTGGTGTAAGGCTCAGGCCTGCGGGCATTCTTGACATGGTCAGAAAACAGGAGAGCCGGCCGTCCCCAAAGCCCCTACTACTTTACCCATTAGAGGAGAGAGGACGACACCGGACAGCGAAGGGAGGAGAGAGGACGATACAGGACAGCGAAGGGAGGAGAGAGGACGACACAGGACAGTGAAGGGAGGAGAGAGGGAGACACAGGACAGCAAAGGGAGGAGAGAGGACGACACAGGACAGCGAAGGGAGGAGAGACACGAGGACACAGGACAGTGAAGGGAGGAGAGAGGACGACACAGGACAGTGAAGGGAGGAGAGAGGACGACACAGGACAGTGAAGGGAGGAGAGAGGACAACACAGGACAGTGAAGGGAGGAGAGAGGGAGACACAGGACAGCAAAGGGAGGAGAGAGGACGACACAGGACAGCGAAGGGAGGAGAGACACGAGGACACAGGACAGTGAAGGGAGGAGAGAGGACGACACAGGACAGTGAAGGGAGGAGAGAGGACGACACAGGACAGTGAAGGGAGGAGAGAGGACGACACAGGACAGCGAAGGGAGGAGTGACTCGAGAACACAGGACAGCAAAGGGAGGAGTGACAGGAGGAAAAAGAAAGAAAGAACGCACCTCGTCTCACAAGTTCTGTTTTGTTTTATGTCGGAGCAGGACGCAGAGACAGAGAGAAAGAAGAGCAAGGAGGAAGTGTCTAGCAGAGGGAACAAAGAAGGTCTCAGTCAGGCAGCTCAACTTCACCAAAGCAGGACAGAAGTTTGAGGTATAGCAGTATATATAGTAGCATCATCAAGGTATAAATAGAATGCGAGTTGGCTGCATGTCTCATTAACGTTAATACCGATGTGCAGTGTGTACTGCATGTTTGAGTGTACTGCATGTTTGAGTGTGTGCGTGCACTGTGCATTTGACTGTGTGTGTGTTCTTGCTTGCTGGGGCATACTGTGTGTGTACTGTATGTCTGACTGCGTGTGTGTGTGTGAGCGTGTGTGTACCCTGAGATGGTAGAAAGTGACCCCAGTGCTGAGGACGTCTCTGTCTAGTGTGACAAGGTGGGGCAGCAGGGAGTGGACGAGGAAGCCAGCCCTGTCTCTGTTAATGTCAACACTGTACTTCTCCAGCAGCTCCTGCTTGTCCCGCCAGCTCTCTGACCAGTCCTTAGTGAGCTGCTCCACCTGGACAAACACACACACACACACACAGGAGTGTCAGGGGTGTGTCTGTGGTGTGTTATGGAACAGCGAGATGTTTCAGGGAGCTTGTCAGGCATGTTCAGTCACCTTGAGCTCGTTCTGCAACACGATATCAGAGAGGTTTCCATCCCTCTCGTCGCTCAGGGATGGACTGGGGTTACGCTGCGGGGGGGAAGGACACGTACGATTGGTCAACTCTGACCGCCAAAAGTATGAAGGGACAACCAGCAGCAGAGTGTAGAGTGTGTGATTCACAGTGTGTGGTTCATAGTGTGTGGTTCACAGTGTGTGGTTCAGAGTGTGTGGTTCAGCAGCATGTGGTTCAGTAGCGTGTAGTTCATAGTGTGTGGTTCATAGTGTGTGGTTCACAGTGTGTGGTTCATAGTGTGTGGTTCACAGTGTGTGGTTCAGAGTGTGTGGTTCAGCAGCATGTGGTTCAGTAGCGTGTGGTTCAGTAGTGTGTGGTTCAGTAGTGTGTAGTTCATAGTGTGTGGTTCATAGTGTGTGGTTCAGTAGCGTGTGGTTCAGTAGCGTGTGGTTCCTGGAGGAACAGCCTACCATCTCGAAGCTGAGCAGCATGCTCTTCAGACGGTCGATCTCCTGGCGCAGCTCCCTGATCAGCCTCACACTGGCCTCCTGCAGCAAGCACACAACAATGGAGCAAAGGAGCACAACAAACCCCAGTGAAACACAACACAGCAGAGAAGTACACGTCACACTCACAACACACACGATAGTGTTCCTACAATTTTCTTTGGGATCAATAAAAGTACCTACCTACACACACACACACACACACACACACACCCACGTCTCCAGAGCATGTACCTCATTGACGCGGGGCTTGTTGACAATGTTCCTAGCATGGGCTGCGTAGCGTAGCGTGCTGAGAGTCTCATTGTAGCTGGAGCCGGAGGGGGAGACAGCTGCAGCACACAGGAAGTCGTCATGACACACAGGAAGTAGACACGACACACAGGAAGTAGACACGACACAGGAAGTAGTCATTACATAGAAGAAGTCATCATTACAAACACCGGTTTTGTTACACACAGGAAGTAGTTGTTACAGAGAACAAGTCATCATTACCACAGGGAGAAGTCATTACACACACATGACTGACAGCATGGGGTACAACCAACACTGGGGTCAAACTGTTAGGAGGTCCAGTTCCTTACTGGCGATCATGATGGTCTTGGAGTTTCCTCCCAGGCTGTCCTTCAGCAGCCAGGTGAGGACCGAGTCTCTGTAGGGGATGAAGCAGTGCCTCCTCCCCCCCCCTCCTCCCCCACCTCCTCCCCCAGACAGAGAGCTGGCCTGGCTGCCCATCACGCTGGCCTCCCCCTCACTGGCCACGCTGTTGATGCTCTGGCTGCTGCTGGACATCTGGGAGTTCTGGGCTGAGGCGGGAGGGGGGGGGGGGTAAGAAGAGAGACAGGAACAGTACCGTTAAGCGAGGCGTCCACAGGTACTGGAGGCAGAGCAGAAATGGTGAACGTGAGCGGTCGCCATTCCCATTCGACAGTGTTCGCATGCAATCCTGCCTCGGCCCATACTCTGTCCATATGTTCATCCCATGACCCCTCCCCCCGTGTTTACCCAGGGCAGAGATGACGATGCCCAGGGTGACCAGGGACTTGTTGATGTTGGATCCTTCCGTCAGTCTGTCTCTGCAGTAGTGGGGGTCGGCTCTCTCACTGTCAAACACAGACCCGGACGTCAGTTCAACAGAACACTACAGAGGTGTTCCACAGTTCATCCACTAGGGGGCAGCTGGGCTCAAGGACAACGCAGACATCTTCCGGGAGGTTTCGGAAATGTCTGCTTTCACAATGACGCACATCTGTTGCGTTGAAGGAGTGCAAGATTATTTACAACTGATACACAATTGACAACAAAACAATGCAAAGTTGCTGTTACGATCCCATCTTCTACAGAGTCAAAGCCATCACAGACGCAAAGGTTGAACCAGACCGTCACGCCCCACCTACCTCCCAGCTAGGTCCACCAAGTTGATCTTACTGACGATCTCAGAAGGCAGGTTGTTCTCCAGAATAGCCTGTAGAAGACACACAATCACCATCAAACACTCCACCTCCGCCAATACGCTGCTACCCTCGGTCATGGGCTCTGGCTCCGGCAGACGGGAGCCCTGATTGGTGGGGGGGTGAGGGCGTGACCTGGGTATACTGGATGGTGAAGATGGCATGGGAGCGGCTGCTGGCATCGTGGATGTGGGTCGCCGCGGTGATGCGGTTGGCGATGCCCTCCTCGAGAAGATCCACGGCCCGCCTGTAGTCTGATGCCGTGTGTTGAGAAAGGTCTGACACACACACACATGTACACACACACACACACACGTACACACACATAGCGCATTTACAATATGTATGCTACAGAAAGTCTTCCTTAAATGCAGAGTCAGTACGAATGTGGACCGAACAGCACTGAGCTTAACGACGACTCATTCGGAATTCTGATGGGCGCATCCGAAAATGGGTGCAGTCGTGCGCATTTGTGTCTTCAAGAGAATTGAGTCTCATCCAATTTCAAATTCACACACATATATTCGAGGGTGACTGGAACCGTGAGCAAGCAAGGTCCCTTGACAAGACTCGTGAATGTGAAGATGGGGGGGGCGGGGGGGGGGGGGGGGGGGGCAAGCTGGGGCCAGTTGTACTGTCAGAGGGGCCAGTTACATTAAACCTTATTGTTGTCGTATCGTTTACTTCACCGCATTGCAGGCATCAACAGGCAAAGGGCCGTGTTTATAATGATTCAGACTCTACATTTAGGGCGGCCGCAAAGGGGTGCAAGGTTGTCGTCACAGGGGCACTTGATATGAAGAGCCAGCAGGGGGTGGCTATCTCCAGCTCTGCTCCCTGGAGATCCAGCTCACTGCAGCTCACAGTGGAAAATATCTGACAATGAGTTGGCTTCCTCTACCGAGGTGAATCAGATTTAGAGTTCCTCACAGCTCATCACACACCCGACACACACACACACACACTCATCCAAACCTCACACCGTCTTCACACACACTCCGCTAAACCTCACGTCATCCCGCACACTCATAACCCTCACAGTATCATCACACACGCACGCACACACACGCAACAGTTGAGAGAGTGTTATCACTAACACACGCGGTGCCTCCAGCCAATCCAGTAGAACTTGGTACGACAAAAGTTCGAAGAATGTGTCCGATTTCCAGTTTAGACCGGAAGTCTAAAGCAGGAGACGACCTCGAGCAGAATCCCCGGCGTCTCTCCGGCCGGGGGGGGGACCTGCGGAGGGAGCAGGAGCAGCAGGAGCAGCAGCAGCAGCAGCAGCAGCGCGGCCCAGTCTCCTCAGTGTTTACAGAGCATGCACTCCCATGTGCTGCTGGTCACCACAAGGAAGTGACGTCACTTCCTCAGGCCCTTCGGGGATTTCTCCTGATGCACAGACAATGGGGGGATGTAGGGCCCGCATGAAGAAAGGAGGGAAGAAGGGGGTGGACGATGGAGTGAAGGGGGGGGGGGGGGAGAGAGAGTGTGGGAGAGAAAGAGAGAGAGAGAGAGCAAGAGATAGCCTCAGAGAAAAAGAGAGAGAGGGAGAGCGAGCGAGAGAGCGAGAGCCAGTACCTAGGTTGCGGCCAGCATTGCACTGCTAGATGTAATCAAAGCCCAGAACAAAGTCTGCCCTGACCACATGCCCCTCGGAATGACCTCTACACCCAAACAACACCCAAACGCAACCACACACACGCCGCCACTGTACCAAAACGCCTCCGACCACGGAGACAGAAACATACCTAAACACGTCATGAACTGAACAAGGGACTTGGCTTGGAAATGTGGAGAAGAAATGGCTGTCCTGCGGCAAGACTTTCAGGCGAGTTTCTCCCTACGCAGCGCCGCCCTGTGGCTGGGCCGGGGTAGTGCGGCGGACTCACCCTGGACGTAGGGGCCCTTCTCTGGGTGCTCCCTGACCCTCAGAGAGGCCCTCTTCTTCTGGTCCCCACCTCCGAGCAGGTCCCGCACGCGCTCATTATAGATCTCCAGGAAGCTAGAGCGAGAGAGAGAGAGAGAGAGAGAGAGAGAGAGAGAGAGAGAGAGAGAGAGAGAGAGGTAGAGAGGTAGAGAGATATGGAATGAGAGTGTTCTATCATGCTATTGGATCCCAGGATGTTTTGCTGTCACTCTGGCATCAGCAGGCAGAGATCCGGAGGTGCTAACACGAACGAGTGGCGAACGAGTGAGCGACAAACAACATCTTCACCCTGAAACAGGACAGAAGCGGTGGAGGAGAGCGGCGGGGGGGGGGGGTCCGCTTACCTGACCTCAACCCGACTGGAGCTCTGTCCGTCTGGGAAGCTGCCCTCCGATCTGAACAGGCCCTGGGGGAAGACGAGAGGGAGGAGGTCAGGTGATGTTGAACGCACTGACCGTATCCAGCTGACCGTGTCTGCTGTCCGGGTCTCGGGCCGTCCACTCACCTGACAGATCCTGGGGGTCAGACCCATGGAGTCCTGGAGAGAGAGAGGAGGAGGGGAGAAATGGAGAGCACAGGAGAAGTGGAGAGAGAAGAAGAGGAGAGGAGAAGAGAGAGAGAGCAGAGAAGAATCATTGACTGCATTGAAAATGTATGACCCTCCGTGACCCTGTACCTTCCCAGGAAAGAGATGCCCTTGGGGCCTCACTCACCGGGGTGCCCATCATGGTGTAGGTCTTCCCAGTGCCTGTCTGGCCGTAGGCAAACAGACACACGTTGTATCCTGCCGACGCTCCGGACAGAACCGACACACCCAGGTCCTGGAACACCTGCAGACACACACGCACGCACCCAAAAGCAGCCAATCAAAACAAAGGCTAGAGAAAAGCAATGGGGCCAGTGCGTTGAGCAAGAGGTCTGAAAAACCAGAGCGCCGTGTGAGTGGGTGTCCAGTGTGTTTATCTGCTGTGTTGGGTCTGATCCAGAGCCAGCCCCAGCCAGAGGAACGAGACCAGCCACAGCATTGAGGAGAGTGAGATCTGATCAAGGGCCAGCCACAGCAACGGCTGCTTTCTGCTGAGGTGTTTGGGTAAGGAACAGGGAGGACAGTTAATACTGAGAGTAAACACCCCAGTGAAGCAAGGAGGGTGTGAGAGAGAGAGCGAGAGAGCAAGAGAGTGAGAGAGAGAGAGAGAGAGAGAGTGTGTATGTATAAACATTTCTTGGGCCTAAAACTTCAACAGCTCCTTCAGGAGTGTGATGGACAGAGATCAGGTCTAGAGGAGGTTCCATCTGTTCCCGAACCACTTTTGTCCTCCTGTTGTCCTACCCCCTCCCCCCCTGCCTGGGGGAGGCCGGGCAGAGGCGACCTCAGCCCTGGGCCAGGCTCCTGGCCCTCCACCCAGGCCCCAGCTTCAGGCCTCAGGGTCCAAGCAAACACATGCCAGTCCTGGCAGGAGGAACCTGATCCAGGCCAGAGCCCCAGACGCAGCACATTCTCTCCCAGGAGCACGGCCCTTACACGGGGAAGGGGGGGAGCATTAGAGGGGGGGAGCCTCGAGGGGTCTGGGAAAACCTGCGAGGAGAAGGAGAGGAATGCTCTCCAGCACCCAGGGTCACACAGGCTCAAACACAGCCGCCCCCCCCTCGCTTCCATGCCCCTTACCCCTCCAGCGGAACGGGATCGGAGTTGAACTGGATCAACAGAACTCAGCACAGAGGAGGCGTCGGGCTCGGATGCAGCCTGAAAGCCTTGACGAAAAGCCCCAAACCCCATTAGACGATAGCGACGACACCAAGGTGGTCGTTTTGGCGAGACCTGCCTCGAGGGATCGTCAGCGTGGTGGTAATAAACAGGATCAACTGGTCTCTGTCTGCTAGGACGGTCAATATTGACCCAACCAGGTGCCGGGCCTTCACACACTAGCTTATATCTGACTCGGCTTATCTGACTGATCTACACAAACCACCACAGAGGCACCACCACATTGAGGAGTGTGACTAGGCAGTGTGTGTGTGTGGGGCACGTGTGCACATTCTGTGTGTGCGTGCATGTCAATGTTGTGTAGTAGTAGTATGTATTTGACAGTGTGTGTGCGTGCGTGTGTGTGTGTGCGTGTGTGTAAGGCCTGTGTGAATGCTCAGACAAAGCCTTTCCTTTACAGTACCGTCCAGTTTTAGGGTCAGACTTGCTACCAGACGGATCCAGTTGGAACCCCCCCCCCTCCCACCAGTCTCAGTGGTGACTAAAGGCTCACCCACAAAGAAAAGGGGCATCCCGCCCCCACCCCCCCCTTCCCCCCCCCCCCCCCCCCCCCCCCCCCCCCCCCACACCCCACCTCCTCGCACTAGTTAAAACACGGACATAACCAGGGTCTCTGTCATCAGATAGTCAATAGAGACCTTGTTAAAAATGCCCTCTCTAAATCACCCGGGCGGGGGTGTGTGGGGGGGTTGGTGGTGGGGGGTATGGGAAGGGCCTGGCGCCCGAGGAACCAGTAGCACCAGTTTGTGCTAATCCTTCTTCTGCTCTTGATCTCTCAGACACAACAGACAACCTGGTTTAGACCTTTGCACAGAGGGCTGCCCCATTCAGAGAGAGAGAATGGTCCTTCACGCTGAGAGAGTTGTCCTCCTGAGTGAGCGATAGAGAGAGACAGAGACAGAGAGTTGTCCTCCTGAAAGAGAGAGAAAGAGGAGAGAGGAGAGAGAGAGAGTTGTCCCTCAGAGCGCTGGACAGATCCACCCGCTCTCTTCACTGTCCTCCCTCATTAAATCCATACTGCGTCATCTGTGTCACCGTGTGTAGGGCTTCATAGTCAGCCACTGAGAAGACAATGGGACTAGCTTCACACAACCTACTTTCACAGCGCAAAGGGGAGGGGACCATGAACATTTAGGCAGGATGCTGGGTAACGTAGGTTCTGTTGTTGAGCAGAGCCAGGCAGGGGGGCAGGGGGGGGGGTCAGCCAGGAGGCTGAGGGTGGCCTCGGACAAAACGATCGTCCGAAAACAACCATACAGACTAAATACTCCTATCAACAGGATGACCGCTGTCATCAGTGGCCCTGTGTGTGTGTGGCGTGTGTGCACTCGTGTTACTGTGTGTTACTGTGTGAGATTGTGTTTGAGTGTGTGTGCGCGTGCTTGCAAGTGAGCATGCATGTGTTTTGAGTATGCGCGCATGCCGTTTTCAGCCAGCCCGCAGGAAACGGCACCCTCAAACAAAGACTGGAAGACCGTGGAACTGCCTTCCTCCTCCACCACGCACCGCAAACACAGCCCGCCAGGCTGACAACGAGAGAGCAAGGGAACAATCTAGAACGATTCCTGGCCGCCAGAAAACTCCCGGCCCAAACCATTGGCGGAAGAGGGGAGAGGGGAACCTGCAGGTTCGGTTTGGGGGGGGGGGGGGGGGGGGGGGGGGGGGGTCTCGAGGGTCCGGAACTGGGTCAGTCCGCCCAGGGGTCAGACGTGGAGCAAGTCGGGACAGACCCTCTGGGACAGAAGCTGCGTGACGTCTCCTGATAAACAGGGAGCAGGGGTCTGGAGCGGGAGATGGGGGGTCTGGAGCGGGAGATGGGGGGTCTGGAGCGGGAGATGGGGGGTCTGGAGCGGGAGATGTGGGGCCAGATAAAACCCGCTCTGTTGTTAAACAAGAACACGTTTTACAGGGAGGGCCTCAACTGTGGCCTGTCAGAGCAGGGGAAGAGAGAGAGGAGGAAGGAGAAACAGAGAGAGAGACAGAGAGAGCGAGAACGTGAAGAAACAGTGAGAAAGAGAAGAGAAAATGGAGAGAAAACAGAGTAAGAGGAAAGAGAGAGAGAGAGAGAGGCAGATGTAATGTTTCAGTTAAAGGCTCAGTCCTCTAATCACTCTGTAGGAGACTCTAGTGGCTGGCTGATTCATGTGGCCAGCTCCACACCAACTCCTGGAAAACTCCTTACGTACGTGTGCGTGTGCGTGCGTCCCTGGTGTGTGCGCAGGCGTGCGTGTGTAGTGTTGTCAGGGATACACTACACACTCGCCAAGGCGAGTGCAGAAGCCACAGTTGAAAATACCAACGCTGTGCTGACGTGATGCAAAAACCTCAGGTTCACTGTTCCGTCACCCAGCCCACTTGGGGAGGGGAGTGCGGAGAGGTGGGTGGGGGTCCCACTTTGAGAGGGAGTCACTTGGGTCTGAGCAGGGGCTTAAGTACGGCTCAGTGGTGGAGTCTTTGGCTGCCGCTTTAGAGATGGCAGGTTCAAATCTCCCTGGATCAAAGTGTCTTCGAAACGAACCCATGAGTATCATAACGTGTCGGAAAAGCAACACGCATGCTGCTGTCCACCATCAGACTTTGGACTTTCTTTGATTTCTCACTCTCTACCTGTCTGCCTCTCTCTCTCTCTGCATCTGTCCCCGTCTGTCTCTCTGTCCTGCTCCCAGAGCGGAACAGCTGCACCAGACCCAGAGGGTCGTTGGTTCCCGTCCCAAACTTTCCATCTGGGTTAGACAAACACCACAGCCGGGTCCGCAGCATAACCAAGCACTGCCGTTCAAGCTCCAGAAACACGTCACTCGGGGATCCTGCTTTCGTGATGCTTCCTACAGCACCACAGCTAGGACCCAGAGGAAATGGGGAGAGAGAAAGAGAGAGAGAGAGAGACGGGAGAAGAGAGTGAGACAGAAGGACAATCAACAGAGAGGGACAGAGGACGTTTGTTGGCACCAGTTCAACAGTGCTCTCATTTGTCATACTTTTACAGCATTTCTAGGTCAGATTAGCATGGGAGGGGAGGGAGGCGGGGGAGAGAAATAGAAGGGGGAGGGGGAGTCAAACAGATAGGCTGCTCTTCATTTATCACGCCTACCTTCACATGGGAGAACCAGAGAGAGAGAGAAAGAGAGAGAGAGAGCGGAAGGACGGAAGATAGGCGGAGAGAGGGGCGAAGAGAGACAGCGAGAGAGAGAGAGTGAGAGAGTGGGGGTGGACCCTTTTTCACTAAGCTCTCCAAACCCCCCAACTGTTGCAGAAACAGACAGGGGGCAAAGGCAAAGGCTAGACGTAAAACAAATAAACACAGCCATATCTGGAGAGACTGGTATGCTGCACCCCTAGGAGAGGGGGAGGGGAGGAGGGGGAGGAAAGGAGGAGAGTAGGAGGAGGAGGAGAGTAGGAGGAGGAGGAAGAGGAGGAGGAGGAGAGGTGGGGAGGAGGAGGGAGGGGAGGAGGAGGGAGGGGAGGAGGAGGAAGAAGAGGAGGAGGAGGAGGAGAGAGCAGTGGTATTTGCGACAGAACTGGGGAGGGAATGACTTCCACAGGCTTCAGACGGATGAGAGCTGGAGGAAATATGGCCAGGGCATGTGTACAGTCCCCCCTCCCTGACTACCTGTGTGCAGGCCAAACCACCTCAAAGACCTTCCCTCTATTCCTGTTCCTCCACTGGTCAAACTGCTGGGAGCCACTGACGTTCTCCCTGCATCATCTGGGCTTAAAACAAATACATTTGGCTGCCGTCGCCGGAAAAAAAGTAGCTTGATAAGATTTCGTACAAAAATGTGTACACTGAGGTGTAGAGTTTTTGCAGTGTGGTGAGGTGAGTGTGGATAACCCTTGCAGGGAGCAGGAGAGTCAGGCCTCAACACTCTGCTCTGTCTCTGCACGGCTCCAACGACACAAAGAGCATGATCAGGTCACACACTGGGTCGACAGAGAGAGAGAGAGACAGACAGACACAGAGAGAGAGAGAGACAGACAGACAGAGAGACAGAGACAGAGAGAAAGAGAGAGTGAGAGAGACAGACAGAGAGATAGAGAGACATAGAGAGAGAGAGAGAGAGAGAGAGAGAGAGAGAGACAGAAAGACGGAGAGGGAGAGAGAAAAGGAGACATCGAGAGAGAGAGGGGGAAGAACATTAAAATCCAGCAGGCTGACTTCATTTGGTAATGAAAACCAGCATTGTGTTCCAGATCGTCTCCAGTGACGTGTTTGGCCTGAAATGTTGAAGCGAGGAGAGATGACTTAGTAGGGCAGCTGGGTTTCTGGCTCAGTGGAGTAGGGGGGGATGTAGCTCTGGGGACCCCCAACCCTTCCCCTCCTCCAGCCCTGGAATTCTCTCCCTCTCTCTCTCCTTCCCTCTCCCTTTCCCTCCTCCTCTCTCTTTCACTCCATCCAACTCTCTTCCTATCCCTCCCTCTCTCAAACCATCCCTCCTCCTCCCTCTCTCTATCCCTCCCTACTAACTCCTTGTTTCTCCACCTCCTTCTCTTCTGTATGCCAGATTGTGACCAGTTCCCATGTCAATATCCATGATGCTGCCAGTCCTTCGACCACTACAGCCATTAGTGAAAGTGGAGAGAGTGAACTCAGAGAGAATGATGCAGTAAGTAAACACATGTAAAGACCAACTGAGGGAGCAGTTAACCAGAGACTTACTGAGGGAGCAGTTACCAGACCTCCTTTCTCTCTCCTGCAACTTAACCAGCTGGCTCCAATCAGGAAATACAGCTTGTCTCTGTTCCAAGGCCCTACCCCAACTCCCTCCCTCCTCGCTTGGGGCTGCCCTCGCCTCTCCTCCACCTCTCCTCTCCTCCCCCTGCCTCTCCTTCACCTCTCCTCCCCTGCCTCTCCTCCACCTCTCCTTTCCTCCCCCTGCCTCTCCTCCCCCTGCCTCTCCTCCACCTCTCCTCTCCTCCCCCTGCCTCTCCTCCACCTCTCCTCTCCTCCACCAGCCTCTCCTCTCCTCCCCCTGCCTCTCCTCCCCCTCTCCTCTCCTCCCCCTGCCTCTCTTCCACCAGCCTCTCCTCTCCTCCACCTCTCCTCTCCTCCCCCTGCCTCTCCTCCACCTCTCCTCTCCTCTCCTCCCCCTGCCTCTCCTCCACCAGCCTCTCCTCTCCTCCCCCTCTCCTCTCCTCCCCCTGCCTCTCCTCCACCTCTCCTCTCCTCCACCTCTCCTCCTCCACCTCTCCTCCTCCACCTCTCCTCTCCTCCACCAGCCTCTCCTCTCCTCCACCAGCCTCTCCTCTCCTGGGCTGGAGCAGACGGATGTGCGTTGGAGGACTGGGCTCTCTGTCGCTCTCAGGACCAGATGCAGACCAGGTGGGAGATACCAGTCAGGCCTCAGACCTACTTCTCCTTCAGCTCCTCCTCGATACCAGAGGACAGAACAAAACTCGAAAAATACCAACTGTAGAACAATAAAGTGTGTGTTTATAATGCTGGGGCAAGCATAGCTGCTAATGCCATTAAGTGCTCTCAAGCTGTGCTGGCACAAACTGCTATCTGCCTAGCATTTACATACAAACTGTACCGCTGTTGAAGTCTCCCCCGTCAATGCCAACGGCTTCATCCGAATGTCACTTAACAATGTTTGTCGTCACTGTCCCCAGAATTGTGCAGCTTCTGTGACGTGGGGCTGGTCAAAGCCCAGCTTGTCTATCAGCGTCTGTGTGGAATCTCTGTTCACACTGAGACAGGCCTGGAAAAGAGGTCAGCCATGATACGGCAGCCCCTTCGCCCTCACCGCCACTCCCCCCCCATCCCTTGCCTGTCTTGGGCCACCAGAGGAATGTCTCTGGCTGTCACCAGGACACTGTGACTGGGCAGAACTGAGGGAGGGAGGGAGGGAGGGGAAAGTGCTGCGCTGCTGTCTCTTCCGTGTGTAGGCTGTCACAGCTTGGTCTTTCTGTGCCACACACAAAGACAGCTCTGAGGAGGAGGGAGGGACAGCAGACAAAGACTGCAACACATCAGAGCTCAGCCTGGGCGCACTCTCTCTCTGTCGCTCTCCTTCTCTCTGTATTTCTCTATCCTTCTCTCCTTTTCTCTGCATGGACAGGCCACAGTATAGGCCCACTCTCTCTCACTCCTTCTCTCTTTCACTCTCCCTCTCACTATCCCACTCTCTCTCTCTCTTTCTGTTTCTGTGTCAGTGTCACTCTCTCAGTCTTATCTCAAACACAAATCTTTAACAATAATCCAAGTTTCTGATGCTAAAAATGGAACAACCTCAAGACAATGTATTGCATTGCATGTATTGGAAACCATTTCCTGTGTTGAAGTTTAGAGGGGTGGGGCTTCGTATCTAGTTCCAGCAGCACGCAACCAATCAAAGACACACAATCAGATGTAATCATCCAATCCGAGGGATATGAAAGGACAGTTGCTGATGATAGTGACGCTAGGAAGGAGGCCCATGGAATTCTGGGTAACAGATGGGACTGATATGTAATCCCTTGAGTAGCCATCTGGACCCCCCCCAAAATAATATTCTTGTTTCCCCCAGGGTCCTTCTCTCTATCCAGAGATCCCACCCCCACCCCCAACCCAAAGCTGTTTGTTTTGGACACATTCATGCCAGGTCTCCACCCAGCCGGGCTGGAACACAAGATGAAAACATCCGAATCAAACATCCTCCAGTCCACCCCGCTCCGTTTGAAGCCATCAGGTGTGTGAAGGTCTCACCTCCTCCTGGGAAGCGTGGTGAGGGTCCGCAGGGTCCACGGACCAGTAGCAGTAGTCAAAGCCGAATTCCAGAAGCTTCTCTCTGCCGTCGCTGTGTCCGTCCAGGCGCACCTCCGGCTGGGGAGAGAGGCAGACACACAGAGACACGGCTCAAGCTTGAACAGGTGTGCATGCCCTGGGCTGCCTCAATGTGTTTCCAGGTCAAGTCTAGAGCACATTGAAAAACAACAACCGTTGACCAAAGTGATGTACAGTCAGAGTAGCAAAAGAAGGAGACAAGAACCAAAACCTTCGATGGTAACAGGTGAGGGGGCTTGAACAGGTGTGTTTTTATCTTTATGCTATATCAGTCCAGATAACCTGCACTCAGTTCCCCCATACCGGTTACTCGTCACAAGCAAGACAACAATACGACTGAGTCTCTGGTAACTAACCGGCTGTTTGCTCTGGGCTTGGGCAGGAGAGCCGTCGCCAGGGTATGCATGCCCGGGCATGGCTGTCACTGCAGACAACACGAGCTTTACGGCCACTGAACATCAGGCCACAAACACGAGACACTGCCTTGCTCTGCAGTTACCTCAATCCACAATACACAGCCTCTAAGGTCGCCCACCGGAACGTTCCCTCAATCTGTCATTCTTATCATACAGCAGTTGGGTTTTATTGACTGTACTTTTCAAATGGGCTATAGGGTAGATTACCTCTGTAGGCTCTAGTATCTCATTGATATACATATCTGGACAGGAAACAATCCACCACGGTAAGATCTGAGAAACATTCAGGCACACTAAGGTCTAGGACACATTCAAGCACACTAAGGTCTAGGACACATTCAAGCACACTAAGGTTTAGGAAACACTCAGGCACACTAAGGTCTAGGACACATTCAAGCACACTAAGGTCTAGGACACATTCAGGCACACTAAGGTCTAGGTCACATTCAAGCACACTAAGGTCTAGGAAACATTCAGGCACACAAAGGCTTAAATATCCTGTCCTCACAGTCAACTGACTGCACTGCAAGGCTGTGTGTTCAGTACGCCAGCTTTGCTGTCATTCTCTACAATGGACGGCTTAAAGCGAGAGCTCCAGTCCAGATGATGTGCTTAGATGTGGTGTGATTGTGGTCACAGTCAGAGAGTTCCACTTCCCCTCAAACTCCACTAGAAAAGGAAAAAAAAAACTTTTGTCATCTATGACCATGACACCGGGAGGAGTGAAACTTGGAACACGCAAGCTCGCTCACACACACACACTGCAGGGAATGAGCCCTGTAGAAATGGGTTTTCTGCATTTTGACACCTTGTTATCCTGCCTGAGAGCCAGACATGTGACCAGATCAAGGTGAGCGGGGGTCAAGTGCTCACCTCATGCCTGGCCATGGACAGGGGCAGGCCTGCGAGCGATCTGTAGGTTTTAACAATCTGTCTCTCGTTTTTGGTTTGTTTTCCATCCTAATACCCTTTCTCTCTCAACTCTCAACTCTGCTTACTGCCTCCCTCCCTCCCTCCCACGAACTGTCCCACTTTCCAGACATATGTTCCCAAGACCCTGAGGGTCACCAGAGTGGAGATGTTGCAGAGCCCCAAACACAGGACACCACCTGGAGCTGCTCTGCAAGTCTACACCACCTCCCACAGCCCACCCCTCTGTCTGGCTCTCCTCCCCCAGTCTACACCACCTCCCACAGCCCACCCCTCTGCCTGGCTCTCCTCCCCCAGTCTACACCACCTCCCACAGCCCACCACTCTGTCTGGCTCTCCTCCCCCAGTCTACACCACCTCCCACAGCCCACCCCTCTGCCTGGCTCTCCCCCCCCCCCCAGTCTACACCACCTCCCACAGCCCACCCCTCCCCTGGCTCTCCTCCCCCAGTCTACACCACCTCCCACAGCCCACCCCTCTGTCTGGCTCCCCCCCCAGTCTACACCACCTCCCACAGCCCACCCCTCCCCTGGCTCTCCTCAGGTCTACACCACCTCCCACAGCCCACCCCTCCCCTGGCTCTCCTCAAGTCTACACCACCTCCCACAGCCCACCCCTCTGCCTGGCTCTCCCCCCCCAGTCTACACCACCTCCCACAGCCCACCCCTCTGCCTGGCTCTCCCCCCCCAGTCTACACCACCTCCCACAGCCCACCCCTCTGTCTGGCTCTCCCCCCCCAGTCTACACCACCTCCCACAGCCCACCCCTCTGCCTGGCTCTCCTTCCCAAGTCTTAAACATGTCCAACTCTTACTCACTGGCGGTGACAGGAATCTCGTGAAGCTCATCAAACATCCTCTATTTCAAGTTCAAAGAGAGTTAATAAGAATCTTCTGAAGTTAACCAAACTAATTTAATTAAAGTTCAGAGTACACAGAGGGTCATAATGCAGGGCTCCATAGCTGCAGTGCATTGTGGGTTAGTGTTCCTGGGAAGGAGAGGAAGGAGCTTATAACCCAGCTCTGACATCAAAGCTCTGACATCAAAGCTCTGACATCAAAGCTCTGGCATCACAGCTCTGACATCACAGCTCTGACATCACAGCTCTGACATCACAGCTCTGACATCACAGCTCTGACATCAAACATGTCAGCCATTCCACAAAACAGGTGTTTTAAGTACCAGTCGACATTGCTGTGAGCAACTAGATCTCAGTACATTCAGCCTCTTTATAGAGGGTTTTGTCATTGCGTTTGTGTGCACGCGTGTGACTAGGAGGGTGTCTCTGTAGTGACGGGAGGGGTGTGAGGGAGAAAGGGGGGGGTATAATAAACAACAGTGGAACCAAGCAGGAAGTGGCCGGCCCCTACTTGTAAACATCCTGTGTGGCTGAGAGAGATACCCCCTGAATACCCCCACCTCACACACACACATAGATGGCTCTGGGGCCAAACACTGGGAGAAGGGATTTCAGAGTTCAAGGGGCATTGCTCCTGAAACTGTAATTTGACAATAGAGTTTGCGACAGCATGCCTGTGTGGCAATACTCACCTTCACATTCTTGATCCTCACAAACTTCTCCTCCACCTGCACGGCTAGCTTCCCCCCATCCACGCTTTCCCTGTGAGACAGAAGAGAAGGAGGGAGCGAGAGAGAGAGAGAGAGAGAGAGAGAGAGAGAGAGGAGGAGACATGGAGGTTTACACATAAACACACAGTCAAGTACTGGACAAGACGCCTCAGAATCTGGAGCCGTGTTTTCAACTGGGACTATATTATGAGGCAGACTATCTGATACGTTAAGTTTCATTGATCGTTAGTTGACCATGTGAAGAAAACAATACATCTAACTCTAGAGTTGTGCAAAGGCAGCCGAGATGAGTTCTTTATCAAATGAAAACAGCCAGAAACACACACACACGTAGCGAGCGAGAGGGGAAGAGAGAAAGAGACAGTCCACAGAGAATAGGGAGTCAGGTGGCTGAACGGTGAGGGAATCGGGCTGGTCATCTGAACACGTCAGTTCGATTCCCGGCCGAGCTAAAAAAAAATGACGTTGTGTCCTTGGGCAAGGCACTTCACCCTACTTGCCTCGGGGGGAATGTCCCTGTAGTTACTGTAAGTCGCTCTGGATAAGAGCGTCTGCTAAATGACTAAAGTGTAAGTGTAAGTGTAGAATGACTCTGCTGAGGCAGCTTGTGCTCTGTCCAGAACAAAGAATGTGTGTGTGCGTGTATCTTCACGTTCACTGTATCTTACACTCAGTGCGTGTGCAAGGACAACGACAGCTGTGTGTGTTCTCCAGCTGCCGGTCCAGGCATATCTGATGCAACCAAGTGAAATCCCAGCATGCACTGCAGCGTGGGGAGCCGAGTTTAAATCCGAGGCAGTGCTCCCGTGGTCAGAGCTCTGCTGCGACTCTTGGTCAGTATGGAGGACAAGACCCACGACCAGGGACCTCAGCTACCTCCCCCCGTCCCCTCCCCACGTGGGAGTGATTTTACCAGCCAGGGGCCCAGCCCAATACCACAACCCACACACACATCCAAGAACAGGAACCCACCAGCAGGAGAGGAGGACTGGAAAGCGGCAGGGTTGACCGAGGGGGTGTGGGGAGATGGAGAGACCCTGGAAACACTTTTTGTGGGGGGGGAGGGAAACTGAAAATAGCCTACGGCTGTTTCTCAACCGCCGTGGCACGTTGGTAACACATGTAGCAGAGGCCTGGCCTTCTGGAAGCCTCTGTCACACGGAGCACGGCCTGAACGACACCGCACAACACCCTAGGCACACCTCCACAGCCACCATTTCACACAACACGGGTGAGGGAAATAGAGTTCGAAAGAAGCAAACGGTGTCCTACAGCAGGGGCATGCCTGCAACACACATTAACAGTCAGATGGCTGAGCAGTTAGGGAATCGGGCTACTAATCAGAAGGTTACCAGTTCGATTCCCGGCCGTGCCAAATGATGGTGTGTCCTTGGGCAAGGCACTTCACTCCTACTTGCCTCGGGGGAAATGTCCCTGTACTTACTGTAAGACACTCTGGATAAGAGCGTCTGCTAAATGACTAAATGTTATGTAAATGTAACAGCAAAAGACATTCAGGCTATTCAAATGCAACCAGGAAACCAACCTTTTGCATGACAGTGAAGAGCAGTTTCAAAGCTCTTTCAAATGTCTTGTTATGCAAACCACCAGGATGGTAAAAGGGAAAGAAACTGTCACAGTCTCAGGCTGTAAATATTAAACATATTAAAGGGCCGCATAAAAATCTATTGAAAACAACAGTAAATCAGTTACATCTGATGTTATTCTCCCCAGAGCCCAAAGAGCCCTCAGGTGAACATGCTGTAGTAATCTGGCCTAAAAGAGGGGGTGGGGGCCCAAGGGGGTAGGTACCCTGCTAGGCTCTGGCTACACCTCAAGACTGGGCTAGGTTTACTGCGCAGTAAAACAACTATTTCCATGAGAGTTAGCAACACCAGCAATAAAGGCTTACACATTTAGTGACTTCTGGCACAACGGCCTTTATACAGTAGGGATTTTAAAAACATTTTTTTTATATTTGAACTTTTATTTCTTTTTGTATTTTAACCTAATTCCTAATATTTTGGACACTGATCTTTGGATGTATCACTGAGCAATATAATGACCATTGGTTGACAATAACAACTTTATGTTACTTTAATGTAATGATGTTGCCTAATGCATTGAGCAGAGTCAGTGAGATGTGTATACATTGTGCTCAGCAGAGTCAAATAAAGCATCTCACACAAGAAGGCATTACTCAACTGGTTTAAAAGCTCAATCGGTCCTACCCTTACTGTAGCTTATGTCAAGCCTACCAGAACTCTGTGCTTTGTTAAGCGGGTGCACGTTATTGAATGGGTGTTGATCCAAAAGGGCCATTGCCTGCATCTTGTTGTCAAAGCCAAACAATTCCCAAGCATGGCAACATGCTGCCAAATGCAGACGTACTCCAGTACCAGGAGGCTATAGCTGAATCGATCCTTTTTATACGGACGGTTACTGTATTCAACCATTATCCATTCACACAAGATTCACGCTGCTATATTATAATAAAAACCTTACCTTGCGTTGAGAGGACGAACTCGAATCGCTACTTTCACGTTTGCCATGGTAGCTCCTACGACAGATGACTCGTAGACGGTAAAACATACAAGTTCTACCTACACTAACGCGTGCTGACAACAGACTGTTGACATTCCCCCGGTAAAACGGGAAAATCTTTACCGGCCACCATTCAAGCCATCTTTACTGGTGAGATAGCCCGCTTCTGTCCGAGTCTCACCAACAGTCAGCCAGCCGGGAGTTCTGAATGTGAAACTTCCTGCTATACTAGTCGAGAGTGCCTGACACTTGAGCGAGGCGGAGACGCGGGGTGGATTGTGGCATCTGAGATTGTTGACACACTTTTTTTTTTTCTAACATCAATTTTAAAGTTATCTTTATGAACCTCAAGTACATAATTGTTGTTTGGCAGTAAGCTATATGAAACATTTAAGTGGTGGAAAGTATAACCTGATAATTACAATGAATAACTTAAACGGAAAAAATATATTACGAAATTATATAACTTTATTTTTCATTATTTGTCCAATTACAAATAGTAAACATTAAAAGCAGCAGATAGAATATTATCTGGTTCAACATGAACTACATAATTGACGCTCCCACGGCATCCATAACCAAACAGAATCACTAGTGACAGTCACAGGCATAGCTCTGGCAACGGAGTGTCGATACAAAAACTTTTTTATAACACAAATCCTATCCTATTATGTTTGATTTCATGTGATATTTTCGACATGGCACTTCGAGTTTGTATTAATTAACTAGCCAGACAGTTGAAGCATCTCTCAGTGTCCAAAACACTCACACGTGCATGGAAAGCTGTTGACCTTGTTAACAGTTTCCTCTCAGGAATGATCAATAATAAACCAGAGCCATGTTGACCCTTCAAACTCTCCCACCAGCCCTGAGAGTGAGAGGGGCCGTGGGACTGCAGAGAATGTCCCCAGGTCTATATGGCTTCTGGAACATTTCATGTCCCCCCCCCCCCCCATTAAAATCCAACATTTTCAACAGGAACAAACTTCTTCCCCTTTGTCCATATCGCCCCCAGTGTGAGAACCACGAGGTCCAGTCTGAGGACAGCGTCCCCCCCCAGCATCGGGGAGAAAGGGAGGGTCGTCTCCCTGGTCCTGCCAGGTCAGAGCAGCAGGATGATCAGGTCTGACCTCCCCACCTTCTCTAAACCCTGGGGGACCACGGCCGTCCCACCTGCTGCCTTCAAAGCAACTGCTCCTGTTAGTTCTCATTCCAACCCCCCTCCCCCCCCCCCCCCCTCCCCCCGGCACATGCCGATTCTGATCGGTAGCAGGTTCGAGGAGGCGAATCAGGCTAGACCCTCAGGCTGGAGCCAAGACCTACAGACAAGCGTGGGCGTCTCCGCCAGCAAATGTTCCTGAGTCCCGACAACGACAAGCTGAGTCCGGACCGGTACCTGCGCGTACGGCACACTGCCGGCGACAGGCACGGCGAAACCAACGAGATCGCGTGGGGAAAGCGGTGAGATCGTGATCGTCGCGGCGATTGGCGTCGGGCTGGTCAGTTGGCGCCCTCGAGTGGCTGTTGTGAGGCCTGCGCGTGCTGCTCGCCCGGCGGTGAGGAAGAGGAGGAGAGCTGTTCACGCACCTTCTCCCTGAACTCCTGGAGGAGGGAGGAAGAGGGAGAGGGAGAGCAAGAAAGGGAGGACAGGACACAGGAGGAGAGCATGGAAGACAGGACAGTAAGGACGGAGAGGAAGAGAGCGTTGTAGAGAAGAAAAACGAGAAAGAGAGGAGAGCAAGAGAGACGGGAGCAGAGCAGAAAAGAGAGAGACATTAGATTCCGTTATCGGCAGTCCTATGTGTCTGTTCCATGCCAGTACAGCTGACTTCACTTCACAGTTCCTTTTCACAGCTGCTGCGTCTAGCATAGGCAAAGGACTCTCACCACTGGCCAGGGCAACGTTGACAGTTTCCTCCAATGGGAAATCACTTCCTCCTCTCCCATCAGCCCCTTCTCCACCAGACAGGTGACCAGAAACAGGAAGTGGTTCCACTGCAGAGAGGGGTAGACACATGAAGCAAGCCATGCCCACCACGTGTGTTGGTTTCTTGCGTGCCTGGTGCTGTGCACGCGGCGTTACCTGCGTGTGCCCGGCGCTGAGGGTGGCGGAGAGGGCCAGCTCAGAGAACAGCAGGTGGAGCGGGGCACGGGAGCAGCAGGCTTTCCTCCACAGCTCGCACACCTGCTCCAGAGCAGCCCGCTCTGCAGACCCTGGGTCGGAACCACTCTGCTGGACCGAGTACAGGGGCAGGTCTCCACACACTGAAGGAATGCACGCGCGCGCACACACACACACACACACACACACGCATTAAGACAGTGACTATAGCTACGTACTTTAGAGACAGTTCGATTAACAGTCACACAGTCAACTAGTGATAAAGCAAACCAGAAGGCTCTCTAGGCTGGATGGCTGTTTTTAGGCTGAATGGCTGTCTCTAGGCTGTCTTTGTCTCTCTAGGCTGTCTGTCTCTAGGCTGGTTGTCTCTCTCTAGGCTGGCTGGCTGGCTGTCTCTAGGCTGTCTCTCTCTCTCTAGGCTGGCTGGCTGTCTGTAGGCTATCTGTCTGTAGGCTGGATGGCTGTCTGTAGGCTGGATGGCTGTCTCTAGGCTGGATGGCTGTCTCTAGGCTGGATGGCTGTCTCTAAGCTGGTTGTCTCTAGGCTGGCTGTCACTACGCTGGATGTCTAGGCTGGATGGCTGTCTCAAAGCTGGCTGGCTATCTCTAGAATGGATGTCTCTAGGATGTATGTCGCTAGGCTGGCTGGCTGTCTCTAGGATGGATGTCTCTAGGCTGGCTGTCACTATGATGGCTGTCTAGGCTGGATGGCTGTCTAGGCTGGATGGCTGTCTAGGCTGGATGGCTGTCTCTAGGCTGGATGGCTGTCTCTAGGCTGGATGGCTGTCTCTAGGCTGGATGGCTGCCTCTAGGCTGGATGGCTGCCTCTAGGCTGGATGGCTGCCTCTAGGCTGGATGGCTGCCTCTAGGCTGGATGGCTGCCTCTAGGCTGGATGGCTGCCTCTAGGCTGGATGGCTGTCTGTAGGCTGGATGGCTGTCTGTAGGCTGGATGGCTGTCATTACGCTGTCCGTCACTACGCTGGCTGTCTCTACGCTGGCTGTCTCTACGCTGGTTGTCACTACGCTGGCTGTCTCTAGGCTGGCTGTCTCTAGGCTGGCTGTCTTACCCAGTTTGCATGCTAGCAGGACAGTGCAGCGCAGCAGCATCTGCTCAGGCACTGGGGACAGGTACTGGAAGAGAGTGACAGGAACAGAGAGAGGGAAGATGGGAGGGAAAGAGTGGACAGGTTCACTAAGAATACAACTCATAATAAGAGCACAATTGTGTGTGTGTGTGTGTGTACCTTCTGGCAGGTTAGTGTATCTGCTACTCTCTCCAGCAGGCCTGTCAGCAGAGCACCGGTCAGCTGTTCCTCCTCACACCTGGGTCCCACAGCGATACTGAGGACCTCCTACACACACACACACACACACCTTGACATCCCTGTCAACATCTACCTCCACCTCCTCACAAACATCTCTTTTTTTCTTCTCTTGAAAACTCTTGAAACTGCTGTTCTTACTTTCCGAGGTCTCTTGAGAAAATATGAATTTTTCTTATCTTAACAAATCTAACTTGGATATGGGTTCAACGAATTCATGAAAACATTTCTGGCAATGATATAGGTTTGACACCCTGTTGTCGCCTCTCTCCTACCTTGATCTCCACCAGGACGTCAGAGGGAAGGGGGGCGGCGTGGGGGCACTCTGGCGGGCAGGAGGCCTCCCCCGCCCGGCCCCCCTGTCTGGCCCTGGAGGGGGCGGTGGAGGGGGGCTGCTCCGGGGCCCCGGGGGGCGGGGGGCTGGGCAGGCTCTTCATCACAGCGTCCATCCGGCTCTTCCACTCCCTCTTGATCAGGGCTGGGGACGACATGGAGGCAAGCGTTCACCACGCACCTCACGAGAAAGCATCTCTGTCATCCCTCTTCCACCAAGGTGGTCTGAGGGGAATGTTCAGAGCCGCTGCCTCATGTGTAGTCGTAGCCCCATTCACTAAGTTTTCAAGTTGCCCGCAAATACACTGCCTTACGGCCGGCGAAAACTGGTTCCAGAGTGGAACCGACTCTCAGCCCGTCTAGAACCGTTGCGCTTACGGCGGGGGCTTACGTCGGCTTTGCTTCAGCGAAGAACTTGCATCGTTTGTGATTCGACTTTGCGTGGATATCAATTTCAAACAAGGGTTCATGGCGGAAATACTAAATGAATCAGAGGGAGCTTTGAGAAGCAAGCCTGGATGTCAACCAAGCCAGCGGGAGAGTCCACCGCCGTTGTGGTTGTGCTTGAGGTTAGCGTTGCTGGGAGAGTGCAGACTTCTACAGGTGTATTCAGTGACGTAACGCCATAGCTCTCTGGCCCGTGGAAAAGCAAACCGCTTCTTAGAAGGACCGCAAGTTGAACCGACTGCGAACCGCTGCTAGCAACAGCCCAGAACCAGAAGTAGGTTCCAGGTTGGTGAAAAGGAGGTATGAATGATATCTCTCTGTCTGCCTCTCCTCCCCAGCGCTCATATCTCCAGGGAGAGTCTCTCCTCTCTATGCCGCCTCTCTACTCCAGCACCCACCTGTGATGTTGGAGGAGAGCCAGCTGGTGGCCTTCTCTGTGGCCAGACGTTTGGTGATGTTCTCAGACGTGGTGAGCACCTGGGGAGGAGAGACAGAGACAGAGACAGAGACAGAGACAGAGACAGACAGACAGACAGACAGACAGACAGACAGACAGACAGACAGAGAGAGAGAGAGAGAGAGAGAGAGACAGAGAGCGAGACAGAGAGCGACAGACAGAGAGAGAGACAGAGAGCGACAGACAGAGAGAGAGACAGAGAGCGACAGAGAGAGACAGACAGAAAGTAAGTGAAAAGAATGACAGAGGTAAGAAAAGGCATGTGAGCCAGGTACACACACACACACACACAGCAGGCCCGTGGGTCAGACAGGTTGTGGTGTAGGAGCAGGAGACAGGGCCGTGGATCAGACAGGTTGTGGTGTAGGAGCAGGAGACAGGGCCGTGGGTCAGACAGGTTGTGGTGTAGGAGCAGGAGACAGGGCGTGGGTCAGACAGGTTGTGGTGTAGGAGCAGGAGACAGGGCCGTGGGTCAGACAGGTTGTGGTGTAGGAGCAGGAGACCGTTTGGAGACTCACAGCAGAAGAGGTCTCCTCAGGAAGGAGAACCCTGATGGCCTCAGGACTCTTCACACTGCAGAACCTGAACACACACACATGGTTTGAATCAACCAATCCAACAACCACTGGAGAGGAAGATGACCTGACAAATGGAATAATCATTTAAAGCTCTCATTTCTGTTCTAAGGTTGGATGTAGTGCAAGGAAAAGCTAAACCACTGAGTTTTTACATTATACAAATGTTTTTTTGTACTATACAAGTTCCTACGCATAAAGATATATATATATGTAGTTTTTTTCTATTTTATTATAATTGGCTACATTTAAGGTACGCTTTATATGATGGTAAATGTTTCATTCTTATTATGTATCAGTTTCTTTGACTATTTCAATAATCAAATGAATAAACTTGCATTTCAAGTTTCTGGTTCTCCTCGGGTGAGACACTGAGCTAGTGACACTGATATGGCAACGAATAATAATAAAGTTCATAAACATGCTTTCAAACTAGGACCAAGGTGAGACCTCTGTGAGTTGTGTATACTTTCGTTGTATGCCGACATCATATCAAAAAGTTATCCAGTCCACAGGCCTACAGCATCCCTTCCTCTACAGTGACAGCAGTGCAGACCCCCCCCCCCCCCCCCCCCCTCCCCCCTAGCTCCAGTAGCTACCTGGCCGCTCTCTCCAGTGCCTGCATGCCTGCGTCGCACAGCTGGGCACAGATGGAGTCGTTGAGTTGAGCAGCGCTGGCGTCCGGAGAGGCCAGGCCTTCTCTTAGCATGTTCTCTCCCCTCTGGACCAGCTCACACACCAGCGTGGCCCTGGAACACACACACACACGTAAAACACACACGTAAAACCATACACACACACAGACAAACCACACACATGTAAACCACACACATGTAAAACCATACACACGTGAAAGCACATGCATTCAAACAAAACACAAAGTGTAAAGACAAAGAAACACGTAAAACACACACACACGTGTAAAAACATGCATGTGTAACACATGAGGGCAATAGTGCATACTAGCTTTTCCAGTAGAAAAAAAAAAAAAGCTTTGGTTGCGTAAACACACACATCCACACGCTGCCACCCAGCTCGGGGACTGACTTGATGTGCTTGACACAGTTGGAGCCCACCCGCTCAGACACAAACTCCACCGTGCGCCGCAGGGACGGAGGCTGGTTGTGGAAGAAGGCTTGTTCAAGGTCCACCTGCACACACAGGGAAGCAGTCGCGCAGGGAAGCAGTCGCGCAGGGAATCAGTCGCGCAGGGAATCATTCACGCAGGGAATCCAGTCGCGGAGGGAACCAGTCGCGCAGGGAACCAGTCGCGCAGGGAATCAGTCGCGCAGGGAATCAGTCACACAGGAAACCAGTCACGCAGGGAACCAGTCATGCAGGGAATCAGTTACGCAGGAAACCAGTCACGCAGGGAATCAGTCACGCAGGGAATCAGTCACGCAAGGAATCAGTCACGCAGGGAATCAGTCACGCAGGACACCAGTCACGCAGGGAATCAGTCACACAGGGAATCAGTCATGCAGGGAATCAGTCACGCAGGGAATCAGTCACGCAGGGAATCAGTCACGCAGGGAATCAGTCATGCAAGGAATCAGTCATGCAAGGAATCAGTCACACAGGAAAACAATCACGCAGGGAATCATTCACGCAGGGAATCAGTCACGCAGGACACCAGTCACGCAGGGAATCAGTCACGCAAGGAATCAGTCACGCAGGGAATCAGTCACGCAGGGAATCAGTCATGCAAGGAATCAGTCATGCAAGGAATCAGTCACACAGGAAAACAATCACGCAGGGAATCAGTCACGCAGGGAATCAGTCACGCAGGGAATCAGTCACACAAAAAACAGTAACAAAGGGAAACAGTCACACAGCCATCGGTTAAGGTTTCTGACCTAAAATCCAGACCAAGGCTGCCCAAACCCTAGAGAGCTGTCTCTTCTCTATACCAGTACTACACCAGTAGTAAAAAACAGGACTAAACTATCAAGCAGCACTAGTCTAGTGTTGGTATTGAAACCTGCGGCAGCTCCAAACAGTCCATCCAGTCCCAGTATGGTCCCCAGTCTGTCCCTCCAGACAGCCTACCTGTAGCTTCTGCTGGGAGCGCGGGGGGGCGGGGCTACCCCTCGGCTCGGCAGAGGTGGGCGTGATCTTACGGATCAGACCGCCACTCCTGGCAGAGCTCCCCGCCACAAACGCGGCCAGGAGCTTCCGGAACTCGCCTGAGGGAGAGAGGCGGAGCTAAGCGTCACGCATCCTCAGGGAGGGAACAGCAGAGGTGAGGATCTTTCACCACCTTCGGTATGCATGTCCTCCCATGTTGATGCCGTTTACTTACCCAGGAAAGGACAGCAGGTGTATAGAAGCTGTTGGTCCACTAGGGGGAGACAATCCTGAGGAGAAATCAAGAGATACACACTGTAAAAGTGTTTCACATGAGGTACTCTATGAACAGAGAGTTAGGGAAAACAGGAAGTCGGGTATGGAGAGGAAGTAAACAGGAAACGGGAAGTTGACTCACAAGTCCTGCAGCACCGGTGTTGCTCTCCTCCAGCTGAGCCTCCTCAGTGAAGTCACTCGTGAAGAGCAACTCCTCAGGAATCACTGGGATCTGACAGAGAGGCATAGAGGTCAAAACAAAGTGAGAGAGACAGAGAGAGAGAGAAAGGGAGAGAGAAAGTTATACAGAGGGAGAGAGACGGAGACACGTCGTTTCATGACTTAATTCAAGGGAGCATATTATTGATTTACAATGCGCAACCAGTTAGTGTGTCACCTGGAAGAGCCAGCCCATGACAGCCACCATGAGAAGCTGGTTGTGGTAGCACATCTCCCCAGCCCGGACCAGCGCCATTCTCCTGAGGAGAAACACACTGTCAACTGCTTTCACGTTCAGCAAACATGACATGTATAAATATATACGTGAACATAGAAAGACTCAACAAATAAGACGTGAACTGACCAAGAGCCACTGAGGTGACGAGATGGAGAGAGGAAGAGCGAGAGGGAGAGGGAGGGAAAGCGAGAGTCAAAGAGAGAGAGAGAGAGAGAGAGAGAGAGAGAGAGAGAGAGAGAGAGAGAGAGAGAGAGAGAGAGAGAGAGAAAGCGAGTCAGAGAGAGAGAGAGAGAGAGAGAGAGAGAGAGAGAGAGAGAGAGAAAGAGAGAGGGAAAGCGAGTCAGAGAGAGAGAGGAGGAGAGCGTCAGAGCCCACCTGTAGAGCAGCCGGAGCAGGCCCAGCGTGGTGCGGTAGCAGGGCAGGTAGGGGGCGCTGTGGTCCAGCATGGACAGGAACTCCACCAGCCAGGGCACGGTCAGCACGGTGCGTCTCCTCTTCACGCTGCTGCGCAGCACCGCACACAGGTCCAGCACGGGAGCACTCTGGGGGGGAGGACACACACAGGAGGTGGTGTGTTAACGTTCAGCAGAGTGGAGGTTTAAAGAAGACATTCTTCATGTGTCTGAAGTAAAGTAAGTAAAAAGTAAAGTATAGGGAAGGAGGGAGGGAGGGGGGGAGAGGGGGAGGGGAAAGGGGGGGGGGGGGGGGGGGGGGGGAGAGGAGAGGGGGAAAAGAGAGGAGGGAAGCAGGGCTGGGGAGACGGAGGAGGGGGGGGGGGTCCAGCCTGCCTTGCTGCGCACGGCCACGGCCGCCTCCAGGGCCTCCCTGGGCGGGCTCTCTGACGCCTGGTAGGACAGGAAGGACAGGAAGCCCAGGAACTTGGCCAGGAGACGGGCCAGGAGCAGCACCGAGGAGAATCTCTGCTTCTCATCCTGCAGGGGGGAGAGGGGGAGGGTGGGATGGATGGAAGGATGGATAGAGGGGGAGATGGAGGGAGTGAGAGGGGGATGGATGGAGGGAGGGATGGATGGTGAGAGATGTAAGTGACCGAGACGGTGTGTGTGCGTGTGTATTGTAAGAGTTGAAGTACATGCCATGCCAAGTGTAGCCCACGTGTAGTGTAAGATGTCTACCTGCTGCTCCATGTCCCCCTCCCCTCTCCCCGTGACCAGGCCCAGGGCAGGTAGGATGTCTACCTGCTGCTCCATGTCCCCCTCCCCTCTCCCCCTCCCTCCCCCCCCGTGACCTGGCCCAGGGCAGGTAGGATGTCTACCTGCTGCTCCATGTCCCCCTCCCCTCTCCCCCTCCCTCCCCCCCCGTGACCTGGCCCAGGGCAGGTAAGATGTCTACCTGCTGCTCCATGTCCCCCTCCCCACCTCCCCCTCCGCTGGGAGGGCTGGGGGCCAGGATGGACACCTGGTCCAGCTGCAGCAGCTGCTGACACAGGCTGTCCTTCAGGTGCTGGTTCAGCTGGCAGCTGCAACACACACAATCACATGCACAGGTTACACAGACACCCAGATGGGTCACACACACACGCCACTCAATACCCAACAGACACACTGCACAATATACACACACAAACAGTCCATACAGGACACACACACACACTCTCAATAGCCACAACAGGTCAACTGTAGAAGACCCTCAGGGCTGACACGACGTGGCCCCTCATCATCAGAGCATCCTCCATACAGCCAGTAAGAACAGTGAGGTGGTTATGAGGCGTTCTCTGACCAGCTGGCTGTCTGCAGGAAGTCCCTGAAGAACTCCTCGTGTCCAGGGAAGGATGGCGGGGGGCAGGGTCCCAGGATGCCCTGCGGCTGGATCAGGCGCTCCTGCAGGCGTTTGAGCCGGCCCAGGCCGTCTGCTCCCAGCATGCCCAGCAGGTCAGGGTCGGGCGCGTCGCCGGGAGATCCCGAGGCACACGGACCTTTACACATCTGGGGGGGGGGGGGGGGAAGCGTCTGTGAGTTTGTGTGGGCGTGTATGTGTGTGTGTGTACATAAGTGTGTGTTCATGTGCGTGTGTTTATGTGAGTGTGTGTGGAGTGTGAGTGTGTGTGTGTCCACCTCACCTGTACCAGCTGTTTCAGGAAGAGGCGGGCAAAGTGGGCGTGGTTTCCGGTGACAGTCAGCTGACTCACCATTCCTCTGATGGGACAAAGCGCGACCAAAACACACACACACACCCATCACAATGACGCGGCAAACCCAACAAACCACCGTGTCTTATTACTGCACACTTGGTATAAAGCACATACTGCAACACCACCATGTCTATACAAAGCAAGCACAGCCGCCATGGACAGAGATGTCGGGTCACGTGTCGTGTTCCTCCCCCAATCTTGAGGGTCGATCGTGGGATCTCGTGTCCCGATCATCTCTCACAATCACCGCTTAAGCCAGCCACGTGTCCTAGCTTGCCCTTTGTTGGCACGTGGATCGTTTCCTTGAGGTGGAGTCGAACCAGAGGAGCTGGGTTTCCGCGGTGCTCACCTGACCCGGCTGCCCAGAGCAGGTTCAAAGGCCCAGCCCGGCTCCTTGTGGAAGTCCTCCCACTCCCTCAGCAGCTCATAGAAGATGTCCCTGATGACCCGGAGACACACGGAACAACGTCACCTCAGGACCCCCGCGCTCACCACCGCTTCACACATTAGCTGTCTATCTGGTGACCCTGTAGCCTAGCGGTGACCCCCACTAGCCTAGCTGTGACCCCCACTAGCCTAGAGTTGTCCTCCAGTAGCTTAGCTGTGACCCCCACTAGCTTAGCAGTGACCCCCACTAGCCTAGCGGTGACCCCCACTAGCTTAGCAGTGACCCCCACTAGCTTAGCGGTGACCCCCACTAGCTTAGCGGTGACCCCCACTAGCCTAGCGTTGTCCTCCAGTAGCTTAGTGGTGACCCCCACTAGCTTCGCGGTGACCCCCACTAGCTTAGCAGTGACCCCCACTAGCCTAGCGGTGACCCCCACTAGCCTAGCCGTGACCCCCCGTTGGCCTAGCGGTGACCCCCACTGGCCTAGCCGTGACCCCCAGTAGCATAGCGGTGACCCCCACTAGCCTAGCCGTGACCCCCACTAGCCTAGCCGTGACCCCCACTAGCCTAGCGGTGACCCCCAGTAGCTTAGCAGTGACCCCCACTAGCCTAGCGGTAACCCCCAGTAGCTTAGCGGTGAACCCCACTAGCCTAGCGGTGACCCCCAGTAGCTTAGTGGTGAACCCAAGTCTAAACCGCCCAATCCTCTACCTCTGCTTCTTGAAAATGTGGAAGGCCTTGTCACTGCTGAAGTTGGATCTGTTGTCGGTGGCAGGCTGGAAGGGGACCGAGTGGATGAAGGGAGAGACCGTAGGAGAGACCTGGAGGAGAGAGACAGAATCTTACACCAAAACACCGGATACTTCCTGTCCACACTGCCATGATCAGAAACTAGCCGCTAGTACACTTCCTATCCACCCTACCATGATCAGAACCTAGCCACTAGTACACTTCCTATCCACACTACCTTGATAAGTACCTAGCCACTAGCACACTTCCTGTCCACACTACCATGATCGAAACCTAGCCACTACTACACTTCCTGTCCACGCTGCCATGCTCAGTATCTAACCACAAGTACACTTGTGTCTGTACAACTGATCCGTATCATTTGGCAGCAATGCAAGTATCTAACTGCCGGGTACTTCCACAGTATGCTACCTTGGCCATGCTGCTGTCCTGGGCCAGAGCGAGGCGGTCCCTCAGGGCTGGAGAGAAGCAGGCCAGCCTCTCATTCTCAGCCAGCAGGCGCAGGGTGACCCTGTCCAGGTGGGCTAACAGGCTGGCGGGAACAGGAGAGATTAGACACGCGCACTCCCTCGCGCTGGCTCTGAGATCGCACCACAGGAATGTTTGAAGCGGAGGGCAAGCCAAAACAAGCAGCGGGAGACTCACTCAAACAGATTCTCCAGGACCCTCACGGAGAAGAAGACGCAGTTGTGCACCCTCCTGAGGTAACCTCTCTCCAGCACGTCTGGAAAAGTGGAACACACGGGACGGGCGTTTCATTGAGGCCCCACCGTGGAACCCTCTGGAAGCTTGTGTTAGACATCCTTATGTTCTTCACCTGGGCTAAACACGTATATACCAACACGCTCCTTCTCATCTGGCCTTCATAACGCACACCCGCTGACAAACTCCTCCTCTTCCTCACCTGGCTTCAGCACACACACACTCGGCTCCTCCTCCTCTTCCTCGGGGGCGACAGGCGTTCGGGACGTCAGCAGCTGCAGCAGGAAAAACAGCTCCACAAATACGTTGGGCACCAGGTTTTCTGAGGGAGAGGAGCAAAAGTGTTGTGTTTTTCCTGTTCCATAAACACCTCACGTTTAAACTCCTTACTATTACACGACAACGCTAAAGTTGAAAACGTTTATCGGGAGCTCCAATTCCATCGCCCCCTCGTGGTGGCTTACCGCAAATGCAGGTGCAATACAGCTCAGCTAGTAAACCCAGCTCAAAGGCCAGGGTGACTTTGGAGGGCTCTGGGCATGCAGCCTGGGTGTCTGGGGTCACTTTGGCCTCTGCCCTCAGTCCGGTCTTGGTGGGGGTGCATGGGTCCAGGGTGGAGGTACAGGGGTATGGGGTGGGGGGCAGGTTGGAGGGCAGGGGGAAGGTCTGTTGGGCTTGTTTACACCTAAAATGAAGCAGAGTATGAGAGGGGATACCAGCACTCTTTATTTCTACAGAACTGCCTGCTCTGATGTAAGTGTCCTGATCAGGAGGAGCGTCGTTAAGGAGTCATTCAATCTGGATACTTGTTGATGAGGAAGAGAGAAGAGTCGTTAAGGAGTAATTTAATCTGGATACTCGTTGATGAAGGAGAGGGAAGAGTCGTTAAGGAGAGTCATTTAATCTGGATACTCCCTGATGAGGAAGACAGAAGAGTCGTTAAGGAGAGTCATTTAATCTGGATACTCCCTGATGAGGAAGACAGTAGCGTCGTTAAGGAGAGTATTTAATCTGGACTACAGGTCCCGGCAACCCGATAAACAACAATAATCCTGGGCAATATTTAATAATCCCACCTAGGATAAATGCTCCTATGAAACTATAATCCTCCTCAACAAAAACAGCAGTCATAACAACCCTACTTCTCTCTCTTCAGCATCTCTCTCTCCTCCTGCAGGCCGAGGGGGTTGCCCAGGGTGGGGGCCCCTGCTGCAGGCTCGGAGGCCGCGGTGGGACTGGGGGCTTTGCTGAACGGGGTGGAGGTGAAGCAGCTCTTGGGTCTGGAGTGAGGCCGCTCCGCGCTGACGGGGGTGGGGTTGATTCTCCGAGACGGCTTTGACGGCCTTGCGGGTTAGGGGAGTGCAGGGACATGGTCATACGGTACATCAGAGGAAACACGCACCTATATGACGTAGGAATGTGACTTCAAAGAGTCATGACATGGCATGTAGTACGGTACCTATAATACTAACCCCAATAAGTGAATCATAACGTTAATTAAATTGAATGTACAAGAGAAATACAGTGGAAGTAAATACAGTATTGACTCTGGGTGAAGTGCAAACAGGATTGGGCCTGTTTTATGACAGTCTGAGTGCGTTTTTGTCAACATTTAACAAATGGGCGTATGAGAGAGGGAGAGAGAGACAGAGACAAACAGAGAGAGAGAAAGAGAGACAGCAGAGGACTCACGGTGGAGATGTGCGTGAGACCCCCACAGGCGGGAAGTCTTCCAAGCTGTTGAAGTTCAGCGGTTCAACAGTGGGCGGAGACACCTGTTCGCTCGCCTTACTGGCCCCTCCTCCCCTGCTCCTCCGCCCACCACCCTGCCATCTCCCCCCTTCCTCCGCCGAGTAGCCTCGCCCCCCTCCGTGCCTTCCCTGCGGCCCTCCTCCCGTCCCAGGGGTCCTCCTGCGGCCTCGCTGGAGGTTTGGGCTGGGCTGGAGCTCCGGAGGCGAGGCCATGAAATCTCCCAGGCTGACCCCGCGCTGGGCAGGGCGGCGCTCGGAAGGGGAGGGCCTGGAAGCCGGGCTCCATGTGGAGCTGAAGGAAGGGCTGCTGAGGGCACTGAAGGCACTCTGGTTCAGGGACCCAGACAGGCAAGTAGCATCCCACTCCGCCCCTCCCTGAGGAGAGATGGAGGGGGCCGGGTGGAAGAGTTGGACACGGCTGGCACTCCGGGAACCGGAACCAGGCCCTGCAGAAAACAATTACATTTCTTCAACCATGGATATATCATATATTGTCAAGACGGGATCATTAGAATATGGTTCGGAGCTACAATTATACTACATTCAAGAGAGTTGTCTCTTAATAAAGCTACCTGTTGACCTTCCACGCTCGCTGGGGGGGTCCTGAGGCAGACGGGATCGGGGACGGCTGGGGGTTTTAGCGGGCGTGGCCGGACCGTGGGTGAGTGCATGGCTGCTCTGCTCCCTCAGGAAGTTCAACAGGAAAGGTACGAACTCCTGTCTGTCAGCTGTCACCTGAAGCTCACTCGATGACAAGCTGTCACTCTGATCAAGTAGATGGATGCATTTTATTATTATTTTTACATACTAGCGGACTAGCGAGCTAGCTACCTGAAGGGGTTATCTTAAGATTTCGGGCATACCAAAATGTGATTTTACTGTGAATGTGCCATGACAAGCGTTTTGATCAGACAATTTGGTTAGCAAGACAACGCAAGTGTTAACAGCAGTGAGTTAAGCCTAAAAAGAGACTACAGTAGCTATAGCTAGCACTTAAAGCTACCTGTTCCAAGTATTTTTTTGTGCTACAGTCTTTGAGAATCGCTGTAGTTGTAGCTCTGTACATTATTTAGGAATTGGCAGGAGGCGAAACAGGCTAGGATGGCTACATGGGCAGATAGATAGCATATGGAAGCATGAGGCTAGTTAGCTAGTGGCAGCTAGCTACCTAAAAGTTTTGTTTACATTCTTACTATGCCATGACACTTAAAATGTAAAGCCCCAAACAGCCCATATGATACCCATCATGGAGTGCATCTCAGCTTTGCACATTTTCTTCTTACCGTGGCATCTTTCAGCCACTCTACAGCCTTTCTTGTCTCTACTTTCTGCAGAAGCAACGATTCCAAAAGAGCCGCCATTCCGGAGTAAGCAAGCGCTCCTCGGCTTCAGTGGGTTGAGTGGACCAGATCGGAAGCAGGCGCACACATGTCAAGAGACGCAGTGCATGCTACTCGTGCATTTGGGTTAGCAAAAAAACACAAGTGTGCGTATAGTCAAGATCCTCTTGACCAGAGGTAGCCTCTAATGCCATTATAGATGTCCAGTGCCTCACCAGACTGCCCGCTGATAAAATGTGCAACTGTAGCAGTTTTTATGGATAATGAAACAAATGGCAAGACACGATTTTATTTAGTCTGCATGCTGAATGAGTATTTTATTCATAACCAGTTTATAAAAATAAAATACAAAATAATTTTAAACGAACAGAAAAAACACTGTACAAGGCATTGATATGGTACAAATGAAAAATAAACATAAATAATTACAGTTATGTACAATGCAAAACCTCCCCTTGTTACATTCTTTCCTCGTGACTGTACATTTACATTTCAAAACAATTACATTGCAACACAACACTATAATGTGAACGATTAATAAATGTCCAAAGTTCATACTGGTGAAGGGCACGAATAGTGTGTGGTGGTCATTTTAACAATAACTCATATAAATAATTATATTTTAAGCAGATAAGTAATTTTTCAGTAACTATCTTCGAACGCTATAACACACAAGGGGGGTGTTGGACGAGTGCACACATTAAAATATGGCCCCTTAACAATGTGATCCTTCTGTTCATTAGGCTTTAAAACGAGAGGTGTAGTCTACGTTATCCGCAGGCATATGCCGAATTGACCACAAGGATTTCCCGCAAGCCCACTATAAATTAGTTTGAAAGACAACACGGGTGTGGGACATCACGGGGAGGAGGGCTAGGTAAACTGACATTATGCCCGTCACTTCATACCAGACTACACCACTGTTGAAACCAGAGGAAGTCTTCGGTCGTGATCGATCATGATCGGACCACAGATAGACAAGGTATGACACCTTTAAAATCACCAGGCCACGCAATAAGTGACAAATGATAATCTCTTCATAAACATAATACTACTTGCTATACCTCGGTGCAACGCCAACGAGAAATAAAAGAAAAAGAAGCAACTGATTATCTTTTTCCAGCAGCGATGCTGTTGTTACCTCACTCCATTTCATTGAAGCACGTTAGCAAATAAGTTATTAACTTATGAAGGTGATCTTTTAAATAAATATTTTTTACATGTATATATTAAAAGTTTGCAGCAACGTTGTTTCGAAGTTAGTTGCCTTGCTGTACCGAACATAGCGTTTAAAAAGGAGCTCAACACTGATTGAAAGGATTCATGGGAATTCGCAAGCAACTGCTGACGCACCAGCATAACATTCACTTTGCGCTCAAGGATGAAACGCCGCCGAATTTTTTTGTCTCATTTCAAAACCACCTCACAGGTATAACGCCTACCAAGAGTCTAGTCAAACAGACTTCGTACAGACCAAGAGTCTAGTCGAACATACTTCGTGCAGCGGTGCTGAAAACAGCACTTGACACTGCAACGAGCTGAGCCACATACACAGAATCAGGCTCAGTCCTGGTAGTCCACTAGACCCTGGATAATGAGTACTGGCAGGCTTGACTGGCAATAACACGCCTGTCAGAGACCCAACCATACCCCATGACCTCTGACCCCAATCCACATCACTGACCCCTGATACTTCACACACCCAGGACAGCCGACTGGCTAGCTAGCTACACAGTGGAATGGTCCAACGCCGACGCAGTCAAGCCACCCCTAGCTCTAGCAGCAGGGGAGTAGAGGAGATATTAAGGCGTCTCACTGGCTGAACGTTGCCTCAGGATGAGTTGTAGCTGCTCAGGACCAAAGCAGGTATCTGTCCCTCCCACCAGGAGGTACCCACACATCCCTAGAAACACTGCCAATCAAGATGCCCCTTCCATAGCGTGGAACTAATCTCACCAGTGGGAGAACCCACAATTCCAGTAGATGAACCCCTAATTCTAACCTGTAGATTAGAAGAACCTGGGATTCTAGAAAAGCAAGTGAGAATCTATTATTCTAGCGAGCAACTGAGAATCCATTATTGTAGCACAATTCAAACCAGTGGAGAATCCATCAGGGTACTGGTTTCATTATGCAAATACTCATTTGCCCCCGCTTAAATGATCAACTATCTACACGTGCCACTTCATACAAGCCAATCAGTCGTGTAAAACCTCGCAGGACAGTGCATGTGCACAGGTACTCTTTAGGAATGAGCATGTAGAGTTCTGAATAGGAGCCCTGGTCAGGGTCAGGTGGGAGCAGGGCTCATTAGGAGATAGAGCGGAAATCAAAGTATATATTCAAACAAAACAGCACAAAATTAAAAGAAATATCCCTTTGAAACAGCGTTCGTCTCAGGATAGGGGATACATGTGGGGAACTAGTATGCTGCCTGTTTGGTTGGACGGTTTACGTTTTTTTCTCTTTTCTCTGAAGCGCATGCAAACAGTAGTAGTGGAAACAGCGGGAGGTATTTTTACAGTATCTTACAAGCGGAGGAGTGGGGGAGAGAGAGAGGGAGAGTGGGGGAGAGAGGGAGGGTGGGGGAGAGAGAGGTAGGGAGGGAGGTTGGGGAAGGTTTGGGCGAAGGAGTTGGTGATTAGTGAACATGGAAGTCAGTGACGAAAAACAAACCTTGGTTGGTTCTCATAGTGCACAAACATGTGTCATCAACAAACAAACGAACATTTTCTTCTCCTGTATCACGACCAATATAAATGCTTGGATTCAATTGGAAGAATGAAACGTTTTGGAATATAATCCATGATCTTCATATGGCAAACACAATATATGACATTATACACACAATGTTTTGTTGACTACAATTCAGATATTCAAAGTTTCATCTGAATCTTTGTTAGCGACAGAAAATCTAGTTTTATACTTAACATTCCCTTTATTATCAATACGATCGCAGAGAAATCTACTCCTTCCTTTTGGGAGTAAATTCTCTCAAACTATGCATGACAACGTCAATAACATTCCGGTTTCCAGCTCCTCTTTGAAGAAACGATTCTCCATCCGCATGAAGAATAATGTCCTTAAAGCTGGCACAACTGTCTTTTTTGGCTCCCTTTGTGGTTCTCACAAACATACTAGAAAGAGCCAGAAGCTCTCCAGAGTGCCAAGGCACGATGAGAAACGCGTTTGTGTTGATGATCTACACTAACTTACCAAACACTAACTCAGAGTCTTGTATTAACTACTAGTATTTGAAGAGCAGAATTAAGTTCAGTACCATTCACATACGGAACGAAGGAATCATGACCTGAACTTACTCCATGCAGCCATCCGAAGATTCCCCAGACCAACACATGAGGCACCAGAATGTGTGTGTTTGTGTGCGTGTGCACACACTTCACACGCTTGTATAAAAGATCACTTGGATTGATCAGATTCATTGATCGCTTTAGGTCAGTTTTGAGTACACAGTGCCCGACGTTGACGAGTCAGAAATCGAAAGGAAGCGAAAGAGAGGGAACTGTGACCGGGCGTTTTGCTGCTCCCACTAGCTAGACTTTTAATATCGTCAATGTCACCATCAAATACGACTGTACGTTTTGGACACACATTGTGTCCCTGCAGTCCCCAAGATTGTGCCAAGGACAAACTAGGGACAGAAATTCGGAATTAGTGCTTGTCATGTCACCTCTGCGGTAGGCCTATATAGGAGAATTCAGACAGGGGGGCCGCAACTACGTCCGGTACTGCAGGTGTGGACTGCAGATTGGGACCAGCTGACAAAAGGCTTAGAAACCAGAACCAGAACAGGAACCAGGATCCTGGAGGGTACAGCTCTTCATGGCATGACAGACTCTAAGTCTAAACATATAGTTGACTTTTTCGTTTTTTTCCCCCTACTTTAATCCTATAAACTATCCTTTAGGTAAACGGACGTCTCTAAAACATCGCCCGGTGTTTGTATGACAGACGTGAACGCAAACGGGTGAAGATGTGTGAACAATGGCAGAGGGGGACAGTGAAGGGGGACAAAGAGGGAGGGACGGAGATTCTCTTAACTCCGGGGGGGACGGGGGGAGAGGCAACGAGCCTCCTCCTGACGACAGTCCTGATTGTATTCTCGCCCTCCCACCGTCCTCTGCAGCCGGGGGCGGCTGCAGGGCGACTATCTGCTCAGCTTGCCGGAGCACTTCCCCTCGCGGCTGCAGGCCTTGCCCCTGGGGAGGTGGAAGGGCCCGGCGCGAGCCTGCCGGCCGCAGCACGTCTCCTGGTGGTGGGGGTACGTGCGGCGGGGAGGCGGGGAGCCCGAGAAGCTGGGCGGGGAGCGGCTCCGTCCCAGGCAGCCCCCGCCCCCGCCCCCGCCCCGGGGCTCGTGGCGAGAGGGGGAGGAGCTGACCGAGCGCTGCAGGGAGGAGGAGCTACGCGGGGAGGCGCTGGAGCTGCGGTGGTGGTGGTGGTGGTGGTGGGGGGAGTTGGTCAGGCTGCAGATGCCCAGCCGGGAGCCCCCGTGCTGGGCCGCGGAGCGAGCGTGGTGGAGCGGAGAGCTCCGGGCAGAGCCGCCGTGCATCAGCTGGGCCAGGCAGGACAGGAGGTCCGAGTCGCTGTTGCTGCTGGCTCGGATCCGGTAACGACGTCTTGAATAGAGGTGGGGGGGGGAGGAGATGTTATAAGAGTTAGGTAAGTCAGGATCAAGTAAAAATTGATCAACTAAATTAAAGTAAAGCAAAGGAACGCAGATGAATAACGATAAAAATACAAATGACTATAATACAATGACGATCAATCAAAACGAGTCAGATCAAGTTTCGATATGCCGAGTGAAGAAGGCTAGAGACATAAATGAATAGAAGTGAAGTTGCCACAAAAGGTAATGTGTTAAGAAAAGAAGAAAGGGATTGACTGTATTGGGACACTCACCTGCCTTCCACTGCAGGGCGACTGGGGGGTTTGCCCGGGGGGGGTCGGGGCAGGAACTGGGCGGCCAGCTGCTCAGAGGTGGGGGTGGGGTTCACGGGCCGGGGGATCCTGCTCCGGCGGGACAGGGGGCTGGAGGAGGAGGAGAGGGAGGGGCCCTCGTCGCCCTGGCGGTCGGAGCCCAGGAGAGAGTCCTCGTCCTGGGACCGGTCGGAGGCGGAGGACAGGGGGTCCCGGGGGAGCGCGGAGGCGGCGGCGGCGATGGGCCGGCGGTCCAGCGACAGGGAGGGCGAGGCTGCGGGGGAGGAGCCCTGGTGGCTGGCCCTCTTCTGGAGCAGCTTCTCCTTGGCGGAGCCGGGGGGCGGCGCCTCCAGGAGGCTGGCGGGCTCCAGGACGGGGATGCGGCTCAGCCTGCGGGCGGGGTCCCTGCGGGGCGCGGCGGGGGAGGCCCCGCCACCGGGATGGGGGTCGCCACCCACACCGGCGTCCCCCTCCTCCCTCGGCGTGTGCTGCTTCTGGGGCTCCCTGGGTCCACCCTCCCCAGGGTCCGGCACCGCGGGGCAGGCCGCCGGGGGGCTGCCGGGGGGGGAGAGGAGGCCGTTGACCAGCACTGGGCTGTGGGCCGAGCGGGGGGACGCAGGGGAGGACGCCCTGCCTGGCGCGGGGCTTTGGGCTCTGGCGTGGCTGTCCCCGTCCACAAGCGTCTCCACCGGGGGGGCGTCCGGGGCGGGCCCGCGCTCCTCGGGGGAGTGGAGGTCGGCGGAGGGGTCCGGAGGCGGAGCCTCCGTCTCACGCCTCTCCAGCAGGAGGCACTGTGGGGCGCTGTCTGAGACAGACTGGGAGGACAGGCCAGAGGGCTTCTGGGCCGTCAACTACAGAAAGGAGGAGAAGAGGCAAAATGGGAGAGAGTGATGAAATGAGTATATAAGAGAGAGAGAGAGAGAGAGAGAGAGAGAGAGGGAGAGAGGATGAAGATGGCAAAAGATAAGATCACAGCAATAATATGTAAAGTGCTTCCGTAGTAGAAAACTGCCGAGGCAGCAGCGGTCATGTGAGGACATAACCAGTAGATGACTGGAGAGAGAGATGGATGACGGTCGATGGCCAAGTGTAGCTTGCTGAAAGCACCGGAACAGAAAGCAGGGCAAGGCAAAAGCAGCAAAGGTGAGAGAGGGAAGAGAGAGAGAGAGAGAGAGGGAAGAGAGAGAAAAAATTAAAAGAAAGGAGGAGGAGGCTGCGAGGAGCGAGAGCACAAGCCAAAACACACCCAACAAAAAGACCTCAGCAGTCATGACATTCCAAAAACACATGCCACCGTCACCATGACGACGGCAAGCGTCTGAGCATGGGCCATCCTGCGCCTCGACAACCCAACAAACAACATGGAACATCGAATTGAAAATAGATGACCCAACTTAAACAAAACGTTTACAACAAAAAGAGAGAGAAAGGAATATCCAAATGACGGAAGCGAGAGGTGTCGGAGGCATGGTTCGCGTGTTGGGTAAGGGGGTGGGGTGTGGGGCGGCGAGGGGTTGAGAGGTCAGGGGTCAAGGGTCGGAGGGGAGCGGCGGAGGGGGGGCTTGGCCGGGGGTTCACCTGCTGCAGCTGGGCCCGTGTGATGCGTATGACAGAGGGGAACTTGGCGTTGGCAGCGCCCGCCGGGATGGCGGGCAGCTTCCTGTGTCCGGGCGAGCGCGTGCGGGGGAGAGGAGCGGGCGGGAGGGAGACGCGGCAGCAGGAGGAGGAGGTGGTGGTGGTGGGGGGGTGATGGAGGTGCGCCTGGTGCTGGTCCACCGACTGGCTCCGCATCATCCCCGGGGGGTGGCGCTGGTGCAGGGGGTCCGACAGGGTGGTCAGGAGGGTGTGAGGGCTGGGGGAGCGCAGGAGCAGGGGGCTGCTCGTCCGGACCAACAACTCCTCGGGCAGGGAAAGAGGAGAGGTGGGAAACTAAGAGGGAGGGGGGAGGAAGAGATAGGAGAGAGAGAGAGAGAGATAGGAGAGAGAGAGAGAGAGAGAGAGAGAGAGAGAGAGAGAGAGAGAGAGAGAGAGAGAGAGAGAGAGAGAGAGAGAGAGAGAGAGAGAGAGAGAGAGAGGAGAGAGAGAGAGAGAGAAAAGAGAGGAGGGTGAGGAGGGAGAGGAGGGGGGGAGAGGACGGGCAGATAGGAGATAGAGAGAAGAGAGGACAGAGTTTGAGAGGGGGTGAGGGGAGGAGGAAGGTGAGGGGTATAGCAGAGTATGTTTACAACTGTGAGGGACTGGGCTGGAGGTGAAGGGAGAATGACCCCCCCCCCTCCTAAAGCAGCAGTGCTGGTAGTGCTGGTGTCGTCAGTACCGGAGACGATGACAGGGCCATGTGCTCAAATCAAAGCCAAGCTTAAAAAATATATATATACAAAGGCATCAGCAAAGAAGGCGGCTGTAAAACTGTGGATGGGAGAGCGCAACTGAAACGCTCGCAGTCAGGCTGGGAGCCGGTCATCCCCGGCTTCCCCCTCTGAAGCCTGCGCAAGCCAGGGAAGCAGCAAGCAAACACAAAGGCGCCTTCCTTCTAGACTGTTCCACCACTGCGCCGGCCCCCACAGCCCGTCATGGGGCCCCCCTGTGAGGAGTCGTGCTCCAGGTGCCTTACCTGTGTGAGCACCCCCTCTGCCAGGGCCTCGGCAGGGCTGGTGGGGGTGACGGCGGGCAGGTGTCCCGCGGCTCCCACGCTCAGCTCCAGCCTGTCCACCCTGGGGCCCCCGCCTCTGGTGCACCCCGGGCTGGTGCCGCCCCTCTCTGCCCCCGGGGAGGCCTGGTCCTCAGGCTGGAGCACCTCCAGCTCCTCCTCCTCCTCCGAGGGGCTTGAGGTGGCTTTGGCCCCTGGGGAGGCCCCTGGGCGCTCCACCAGCACCCAGGAGCCCCGGGAGTCGCCCTCCTGCTGGGCGGAGCTGAGGTTGAGGGCCACGAAGCCGTCGCCCTGCTCCGGGGAGCCGGGGGACGGGGGCTTGGGGGAGCCGGCGCCAGACAGGAACTCCTCGTCGTAGTGCCACACCCTTTCGGGTCGCTCTCCACCAATGGCAGCCTGGCCCTGGGCCCCCTCCGCCCCGGGCCCTGGTCCTGGCTCCCGGTCCTCCAACTGCTTCCCTGAGCTGCTCACACACACACACACACGGAGACAGCGTGGTTAGTCTACCTGAGGCGTGTGGATGGCGTGGTGCGATGGAGAGACCCGAGGAGGGGAGGGGAGCAGAGGCACTGACCAGGCCCCCATGAAGCGCTCGGGGCTGGGCTTGGACTCCAGGGTCATCCTGCGCTCCATCTCAAAGCTCAGAATGTTGCGGAGCTTCTTGAAGCGGTCCGAGGCCGCCGCCACGTCCGAGTGGCCCTTGACAGGGGAGCCCAGGCTGGGCCCCGCGAACGGGCTCTGGGGCCCCTGGTTGTTGCTGTGCTCGTCGTCGGTGCCAGCCTGCGGGGACACAGGGACACGTTTAAGGCCGTGTCAGTGACGGGGAAACAAACAGCCGTGGCGTTTCAACTTTGACCTTGGTCTGCCGCGGGCCTTTCAAAAGCACAGCCAATGAGATAACAGCTGTTGGTGACGTGGTCAAGTAAGTAAGTAAGTAAGACTTTATTTATATAGCACATTTCATACAAGAATTGTAGCTCAAGGTGCTTTACATAAAATAAATAAAAACAATAATAGAAGTGACAAAAGTAATAATTAAAATAGCAAATCTATAAGAACAATAATATAACTAAAAAAAGTAGTAAAACCCTTTTGAGATCAAATTACTTAAATGCTTCGGTAAAAAGGTAGGTTTAAAGCTGCTTTAAAAAAATGTCTAGCGTGTTTGCTTCCCTAATATTTATGGGTAATTTGTTCCATTGTTTTGGGGCGTAATTGACAAAGGCCGAATCACCATGAATCACCCGAATCACCTTATGACTGCTTCCGGTGACCTCAAATAGGCCTGCATTTGATAATCGCAGTGTTCTAGATAGTGTTAGCTCAGCTGTTTGTGTATGTTGCTACGCAGCACACCGACTGTCTGCTCCCCACCTTGAGGTGAGCCCACAGCACATGTCTTATCACGTGTTCCCGGCTGTAGAGAACACTCGGAGGAAGTGCGGGATCGATGAAACAGATGTAGGTGCGTGTCTGAATGGGTGTGTGTGTGTGCGGCCTACCTTCCAGACAGCTGATCGGACGCGGTTGCGGTTGCGGTCCAGCTCCTCCCAGACATCCGTCTCCTGGACGCGGTGAGGGTGGAGCGGCGACCCCGGGAGGCGCTCCGGGGGAACGTTGTTCTCCCCGTCGCTCAGCTGCTCGTCCTGCAGGACCTCCTCCGTGTTCTCCCTCAGGAGGTCCCCCGGGATGAGGGAGGCGTTGGCCATGCTGGGGACGCACAATCAGCATCATCATCATCATCATCATCGTCCTTATTGTCATCATGATAATTGTCATCGTTATTCTTGTCCTGATCTTGATCATGTTAACCAGGATCTCCATGGTCATCGTGATCAGTCATCGTCACCGTTGTCACAATCGTCATCTTTTCTTCAAATACATTTTCTGCCTGGGAGATGTAGAGGAGGGGAGAGGCATGCAGGAAATGACCGGGGTCGGATTCGAACCCGGGCTCCTGCGCTAAGGCCTCGGCCTATGTGGCACGCACACTTGACCTGGGGAGTCCTCACATCTCCATCAGTCTCCAAATGTCAACGTTTAGTTTAGCTGAGGAGTGTTGGTTCTTATCCTACATTTACATTGAGTCATTTAGCAGACGCTCTTATCCAGAGTGACTTACAGTAAGTACAGGGACATTCCCCCCGAGGCAAGTAGGGTGAAGTCCCTTGCCCGAGGACACACCGTCATTTGACACGACCGGGAATCGAACTAGCAACCTTTAGATGACTAGCCCGACTCCTTCACCGCTCAGCTACCTGACTCCCTGTCACCTGACTCCCTATCACCTGACTCCCTGTCACCTGACTCCCTGTCACCTGACTCCCTATCACCTGACTCCCTGTCACCTGACTCCCTGTCACCTGACTCCCTGTCACCTGACTCCCTATCACCTGACTCCCTGTCACCTGACTCCCTATCACCTGACTCCCTATCACCTGACTCCCTCAGCGCCGTCAACGTCCAGTTCAGAGTACGAGGGGCGGCCGCCCTACCCCATGTGAGCCGGAGTGAGCCGGGTGTGGTGCTGCGGCGTGGTGGCCGCGGCGCTGATGGTGAGGGTGCCGTCCGAGCCTGTCCTCTCCCAGTCATACGGGTCGTTCTCCACCACGTTGTACGTCTTCATGCTACTGTCGAACACCGACATCAGCAGCTGCAACAGAGGGGAACAGTCACCTCGCGCTTTTGGGGGTCGCGGACGAGCGCAAGGTCGATTGGGTCTCCTTCGAGATAGCGATGACGGCGCACAAAAGGCAAAGAAGCATAGGGGAAGATTTTGATAAATCCCTGAGTCGCGAAAAAAAAAGCAAAAAGACGTTAGGAAGGCAATATATAGAGCTAAATATAGAAAGGCTTGCGGGCATTCTAGAGATGACCAACAGTTCTGCGGACACTCGACAGCCTCTGGAGACGAGAGAGACTTCTGTAGGCAACGAGAGATTTCGGCAGACAATCAGAAGGTCCATTCCGCAAACGTTTGAAAGGGATTCAGACCGTAGATTCAGCAGTCAGTGTCAAACAAACATTTGCTTTGAACACACACAGAGATGTCCTATCCTGGTGACGGCGTCTAGCAGTGACGGTGTCTGGCAGCTAAACGGCAGTGCTAAAGAGATGCCTTTGCCGTTTACCTGATAGTCCGGCTTGGTGAAGTAGTCGAGACTGGAGATGTGATCCAGGAACACGCTGAACTCTGCTGGAAGGTGCTTCAGCATCAAACGATGGTCATAGGTGTCCTTCAGCTTCCCCACATGCTCCTGGAGGAACCACACACACACACACACACACACACACCCATGTCTCTACTCCTCGCTCAAAAGGAAAAAAACTTGCGAGAATGATGATTGGTTGCCAGGGGGGGAACCTCGGGAGGAACACGTACCTTGTCTTTGATCTTTCTCCATGGCAACTGGCCGACCATGAACTCCACCAGCATGTAGAAGAGGGACCAGAGGTCGTCATGGCGACCCATTTCCTGTGGCACGAGACCAGCAGTTAGGCTAGCGTGTTAGCGCAGGGCAGAGGGGTTGTCCAGGGCAGAGTGTTAAGGAGGGAGACTCACCTTGTTCTTGTGTGCGTTGACCGAAGCGTAGCGGACAGTCCCCCTGAAGCCTGCCACGGGCCGAGGCTGAGGAACACACACACGGCACAACGACAGCGCTGAGTCAGCATCCCCCCCCTTACTGGCGACACACACACCTTGAAGACAGCTTCACCCACCATCCCCCCCTCCCCTCACCACCATGCCCCCTCCCCCCACCACCATCCCCCCCACCACCATCCCCCCCACCACCATCCCCCCCTCCCCTCACCACCATCCCCCCCTCCCCTCACCACCATGCCCCCCCTCCCCCCACCACCATCCCCCCCACCACCATCCCCCCCTCCCCTCACCACCATCCCCCCCTCCCCTCACCACCATCCCCCCCTCCCCCATCCCCCCCACCACCATCCCCCCCTCCCCCCACCACCATCCCCCCCACCACCATCCCCCCCTCCCCTCACCACCATGCCCCCCCTCCCCCCACCACCATCCCCCCCACCACCATCCCCCCCTCCCCCCACCACCATCCCCCCCACCACCATCCCCCCCCTCCCCCCACCACCATCCCCCCCACCACCATGCCCCCCCTCCCCCCACCACCATCCCCCCCACCACCATCCCCCCCACCACCATCCCCCCCCTCCCCCCACTCGGTGGACACTCACAGGCCGGACCTCCTGACAGGAGTTGGTGAACTGGCGGGCCAGGCCGAAGTCCAGCATGTAGCAGGTGCGACAGGTGCTGGGGAACCGGCCCATGGCGAAGTTAGACTGAGGGAAGGACGACGAGGACGACAACAAAATGAAACAACAGTGTGCTCGATTTCAAATGCCATCATGCCCATGTGACCCACGCAATATTACAGATAGGACTCTTTCTCGACATAGTCGTCCTTTTCTGAAACATTTTCCTGTCAGACAGGACATCGCGTTTCATCCGGTTCACTTACATTTAGTCATTTAGCAGACGCTCTTATCCAGAGCGACTTACAGTAAGTACAGGGACATTCCCCCCGAGGCAAGTAGGGTGAAGTGCCTTGCCCAAGGACACAACGTCATTTGGCACGGCCGGGAATCGATCTGGCGACCTTCAGATTACCAGCCCGATTCCCTCACCGTTCAGCCACCTGACCCCCTGACTTCATGAGGCCGTTTCCCTGTCGGCGTCTCACCGGTTTGATGTCCCGGTGCAGGAAGCCCACAGAGTGGATGCTCTCCACCGCGTCCAGGATCTGGCGGCCCAGACGCAGCGTGGTGCTGACCGTGAACGTGCCGCGGCTCATGCTCCTGCGCAGGTCCGCCAGGTTGCGACCCTGAAACGCACGCCCCACACGTGAACGCGGGCACAGAGGTGACCGGGAGAAATGGCGAGACTGAACCGTTCATCTGGTGTTTATCGTGAAAAGTGGTGAGTGGCAGTTTTTCCTTAGTTTTTACATTTTGTGCATCAAATACTGCATACGAGTACAAACTCGCAGCCTAAGAGTGTGGATGAGGGCGTGGATGAGGCGAAGCTGATCTCCTCTCAGCCGTACCTGCAACTCCATCACCACGTAGTTGAAGCGGTCGTTGCGGCCACATCCCACAAAGCGGCACACGTGGTCCTTACCTGGAGAGAAGGAGAGAGGAGGGGTGAGAGACAAGAGAGAAGGGAGAGAGAGGAAAGAGAGATCAATGGTGAAAGAGAGAGAGAGAGAGAGAGAGAGAGAGAGAGAGAGAGAGAGAGAGAGAGAGAGAGAGAGAGAGAAGAGAGAGAGACAGAGAGAGAGGGAGACGTTTAAGGAAGTGATGCAGCAGATTCCTTGTCTCGGGTACTTCAGACAGCATGTATGGTTCAGCATTAGGGTTGGGTATCGTTTGGGTTTTTAAGATACCGGTGCCAAATCCCAAACAGTTCCGGTGCTTAAACGGTGCGATAAAAATGATACTTAAACCGCTACTTCAAAAAAGAGCCACAAAACAACGGTGGATCACATAAAAAGGAATCTCAGTCGGGAAATAATTGTTTTGATTATTCTGACTATGTGTGGTGATGGTGCTTCTTACGTCTGTTTCGGAGCACCGGAGGGAAAATATTTCAATTGACAGCTCAGGCATTTAGGTAGCACCGAAACGAGGCAACGAAATCTGCGTTCTGATTCGGTCCGGTACAAACCGGTCATATAGGTACCGGTGCCATATTAGCGCTGAGTTTTGGTATCCAACCCTATTAGCATGTCTCTTTCCTGTCCTGTCTCTGTGCTTCACACCAGCGCCCCTCTCCTCCACAACCCTCCCTTCTCCTCCACAACCCTCCCTTCACCTCTCCCTCCCTCCACCTCTCCTACCTTCCCCTCCTCCCTCAAGCCCAGCACGCACACAGTGTGACTGCCCGTGGATCTTCTGATTTACAGTGTGTGACAGCTAGTGTGTGTGTGTGTGCATGTGTGTGTGCGTGTGTACTGGTAGCTCAGGGGACTCTGCTCACCAGCAGCCAGACCACTGCCACGCCCTAGAGCCCTTCAGCACACTGCACCCTCAGAGCAGGGAGACCCCCTGACCCTCCTCCACTGGGGTGTGTGTGTGTGTGTGTGTGTGTGGTGCAGTAGCAGCAGCAGTGGGGGGGGGGGGGGGATTGGGGGGTGGGGGGGGGGGGGCTTGAGGGTTGCTGTTTGGTGGGGGTGGGGGGGTGGGTCATCTGGTGTCCTGTTACAGCCTTCTTCCCTCAGGAAACCACTGAACAGTATTATCGTGCAGCTCTCCATTAGGACACATGATCCAGCCCATTGATTTTCCCTCAAGAGGAGGCCCAGACTGGCAGCAGAGCAGCACAGGAAGGCAGGATGAGAGGGAGAGAGAGAGGAAAAAGAAAGCAAAGAAAACAAAATGTCCCCGAAGGATCTCTCCTATTTGCAGAGTTGGGTTTGAATCGAGTGGAAGGAACACACACTTAAATGGAACTAATGCTCAATGGCACTAAGAAAGGAATAGTATTTTTGTGTTCATTCTCTTAATACTAGCCAATGAGCCTTTTTCAATACCATAGGGTTAGCTAGGGCTTTAGAAAGGTTCTCTCTCTCTCCTCCCCTCACAAACTCCATCCTCTCTATCTCGTATCTCCCCCTCCTCTCCCCCCCATCCCTCCTCTCCCCCCATCCCTCCCTCCCCCTCTCTCTCCCTCTCAGGCTGAAGAATGGCCTCTCTCTCTCAGGTATTTCTCACTATGCTGGCCAATTGCTGGTTTCTCTTTGCTGATCAATGCTGGTATCTCTAAAGGGCTGTGTTGGTATCTTGAATGGTGTCTCTAATAGTGTCTCTGCTGGTTTCTCTGTTTGGCTGTGCTAGTGTCTCTAAAGGGCTGTTGCGGTGTTTCAGCTGGTGTCCTAATACTGTCTCTACTAGTGTCTCAAAAGGGCTGTGCTGATATATCTGCTGGTGTCTCTAATAGTGTCCCTGCTGGTGTCTGTTCTGGTGTCTCTGCTGGTGTCTCTGCTGGTGTCAGTTCTGGTGTCTCTGCTGGTGTCTGTTCTGGTCTCTGTTCCGGTGTCCCTGCTGGTGTCAGTTCTGGTGTCTCTGCTGGTGTCTCTGCTGGTGTCTGTTCTGGTGTCAGTTCTGGTGTCTCTGCTGGTGTCAGTTCTGGTGTCTCTGCTGGTTTCTCTGCTGGTGTCTCTTACCCTGCAGCTTCTTGAGCACGGCCACCTCCATCTTCAGGACCTGCTTGGGCTGCTGGGCCGACTCCACCTTCAGGGCCACACTGACCCGGGTGAGCAGGTCCAGCGCTTCGTAGATCTCCCCGAAGCCTCCGCCCCCAATCTTCTTCACCTGGAGCAGGACCCCACACACACACACACAGAGACACACACACATGCCAGCCATGTCAGAGTTTACAAGGCACCACACCCGCAAAACAGATGTCAACAGCGTCTTCCTACCCATGTACACAGACACACGTGCACACACACCCACGCTTACAGAGAGGCAAACACACATAGGCGCGTGCGATCTTGTGCATCGCCTTAGCGGCTCAGGCGGCGGGATTAGCGGCGCTACACATTGCGTAAGACACCTCCTCAGTCAGAGAGCAGGAGGAGGGAGGGAGAATCCCTCAGGGAAAGAACACGCGGGGGGGGGGGGAGACAGGAGGAGTGAGGGAGACAAAGAGGAGGAGGAGGGATTGGGAAAGTCTCTAGAGGACAGGCCTGGAGCCCATAGCAAGCTGCAAATAGCTCCACTGCTATTTTAAGAACCTGCTATCTTAGCACCATTTCCTCGCACAGGGACACTGACCCCAAACTGTCGCCCGGTACGGCACCGGTGAGGTGAGGACGGAGGAGACGGCGCCTCGAGGAGAACGCGGCCGTGACGGCGGAGGGGCGGCTCCGTGGACGGACGCGCCGCCACCGAACCAAACACTCACCACTTTCCATCGCTCCTTGACCAGGACGAGCACGCTGAGAATGTCCGCTTGTTCCGCGGCACCGCTCATCCCTCCGGTGGACCTCTCCGAGTGCTGCAACGGCCCGCCTCACACTGGGCCGGGCATCTGGACCCTGCTGAGCCCTGGACGGGGCCAGGGGGAAGGGGTGGAAGAGAGGGGTGGAAGAGAGGGGGAGTGAGAGGGGGGTGGAAGAGAGGGGGAGTGAGAGGGGGGTGGAAGAGAGGGAGAGTGAGTGAGAGGGGGGTGGAAGAGAGGGAGAGTGAGAGGGGGGTGGAAGAGAGGGAGAGGGAAAGTGAGAGGGGGGTGGAAGAGAGGGGGAGTGAGAGGGGGGTGGAAGAGAGGGAGAGGGAGAGTGAGAGGGGGGTGGAAGAGAGGGAGAGGGAAAGTGAGAGGGGGGTGGAAGAGAGGGGGAGTGAGAGGGGGGTGGAAGAGAGGGAGAGGGAGAGTGAGAGGGGGGTGGAAGAGAGGGAGAGGGAAAGTGAGAGGGGGGTGGAAGAGAGGGGGAGTGAGAGGGGGGTGGAAGAGAGGGAGAGGGAGAGTGAGAGGGGGGTGGAAGAGAGGGAGAGTGAGTGAGAGGGGGGTGGAAGAAAGGGAGAGTGAGAGGGGGGTGGAAGAGAGGGAAAGTGAGAGTGAGAGGGGGTGGAAGAGAGGGGGAGTGAGAGGGGGGTGGAAGAGAGGGAGAGTGAGTGAGAGGGGGGTGGAAGAGAGGGAGAGTGAGAGGGGGGTGGAAGAGAGGGAGAGGGAAAGTGAGAGGGGGGTGGAAGAGAGGGGGAGTGAGAGGGGGGTGGAAGAGAGGGAGAGGGAGAGTGAGAGGGGGGTGGAAGAGAGGGAGAGGGAAAGTGAGAGGGGGGTGGAAGAGAGGGGGAGTGAGAGGGGGGTGGAAGAGAGGGAGAGGGAGAGTGAGAGGGGGGTGGAAGAGAGGGAGAGTGAGTGAGAGGGGGGTGGAAGAAAGGGAGAGTGAGAGGGGGGTGGAAGAGAGGGAGAGTGAGAGTGAGAGGGGGGTGGAAGAGAGGGAGAGTGAGAGTGAGAGGGGGGTGGAAGAGAGGGAGAGTGAGAGGGGGGTGGAAGAGAGGGAGAGTGAGAGGGGGGTGGAAGAGGGAAAGGGGGGAGAGAGAAAATGGAAATAGGAAAGAAAGTGAGAAAAGAGAGGGGAAAGTGGGAGAGGTCGTGAGAATGTGAGCAGAGAGAATGAAAAAGAAAGACAAACAGACAGAGAGTGAGAGAGTGACAAAAGCGGCAGAACGTGGAAAGAGTGGAGAGGAAAAAGAGAGAGAGAGAGGGGGAAAAAATAGATTTATGACATGCATTCATAATCAAAAAGGCATGCCTCCACACTGTGGGGTCCTGGAAAGACAAATGTAGCCTAGCTAGTAAAGATGCATCAGGGAAGCTGGGCTGGTGAAAGCCAACCCTCCTATGTGGATCACAGACAGGGTCTCTGATTCATAGCTTCACCACAGCTGTCACCACACCTGTTGCCCCGGCCGACACATGTTCCCCCCTCCACCCTCCCTTACAACAACACACACTGCGCCACCCGCACGCCCAAAACGAGTCGCTCTCACTTGTCCCAAAACAAGCTCCCTCAAACGTCGACAGGCAGACACATGTGCTGTGGTGATAGTGACCTCATTCTGTAAAAAGAAATCTAACAACAACAACATAGTGGTCATAATATGAATCATCTTCATTTAGCAGATACTTTCATCCAAAAGTGACAAGAGTGAGAATTGATCCTGCAGCCTCAGGACCTTCAGTCACATGCTCTCCCACTAAGATATAGCCATTCCCATAGTCTAGTGGTCAAGGTTGTTGATAACACAACTTCCTCTCGCTGTCCACGATGCGTCTGCTTAGACTATGGTGTTATCCGATACACAGACTCTCTTTAGAATATGTAGGTCTACTGGCCGCTTCTAATCAGACTTATCAAACAGGGAGATGGCAGACTGCTGGTAATGTATTCCTTTCCATGTTCTTTACATTGTGATATAATAAAAAAAGTGACTAAGAGTGACTAATGGGGGGCGGCCTTGTTGGGCATGTGGATGATGCTGGATGATCCATGTACTGTCGATTTGAGTCTAACCTGGGAGGATTCGCTCTGGCCCGCAGCGCCTTCTCTAAAGTTATTATCGTTATATAACCGTCATCTAAGTACTGTGGCAAACAGTTACCACAGATGATCGAGCTCTCACCCTGCTCCACACATACGGCACGCCTGCATCACACTGGCCTGCCTCGAACACACTGCCCTGCCTCGAACATACTGCCTCCGGCACACTGCCCTGCCTCTAGTGCCCTGCCTCTAGCACACTAGCCTGCCTCAATCACATTTCTGCTTCGACAACACTGCCCTGAGTTCCCTGTCTCGATCAAACTAGTCCATCTCCATCACACGGCCCTACCTTACAGTCCTGCCTCCATCACACTGCCCTGCCTCTCTACAGTCCAGTCTCCATACAAGCCAATCTCCAATGCACTGCCTGCCTCCATCACAAGGCCCTACCTCCTTACAGTCCAGCCTCCATACATCCCCTGCCTCCATTACTCTGCCCTGCCTCCATACAGGCCAGCATCCAACGCACTGGCCTGCCTCCATCACACTGCCCTGCCTCTATACAGTCCAGCCTCTGTTACACTGCCCTGCCTCCATAAAGACCTGCCTCCATGCAAGCCGGCATCCAACACACTGGCCTGCCTCCAAATCACGGGCTCACACGTTGTTGTGCTCGGGCGTTACATAAGCAGGTCTCAGAGCAGCACGACTGGGTTACGGTCACATCCCAGACACACCACGCCAGAACAGACTACCCAGTATGCACTGGGGGCAGAAGAGCATGCTCAGGTCACAGGAAATCAAGACGGTGAAATTGGACTCGAGCACGACGGAGGAGCGGAGTGGCCTTGGCAGTCCGTCCAAGTCGCCTCTAAACTGCAGGGTGGTGACTAGGTGAACTCCGACAACCTCTAAAGGTCAACCGCTCCGGCTAGTCACACGTGCTGGGCCAGCGATAGACTGCATCGAAAGGACAAGAAAGCACAGGAAAGACACATGGTACTAGAGACACGGCGACAGGGGGGGGGGGGGGGGGGGGGGGGGAGATCCCCAAGTCCCCTGAAGGTCACATTTCGAAACAAGCCCTGATTCCACTGAAGTACACTCTGCAGAGAACCTCGGCTCCAAAAATCCCTCAAGGTCACAGACTCTCACCGCCCTGCGGCTTTGTTCCCTCCTCGTCTCCGGAGTGATTCCGGAAGGAGCTGCCAGGGGTTTCAGCCCCCAAGCCCTTTGCTAGCCAAGCTAGCCAGAGCAGCAGGACAGGTGGACCGCTGCCAGGAAGCCCCGAGTCGCTCCGCTCAGCCAGCAGGCTGGTCACACAGTGACTAATCTCACACCTCCTCACAAACACACACACAAGGAAGGCAGCGCTGCCGTCTCCTCCTCCTCCCCGATGTGAACCGTCAATAATACACGCCGACGCCAACAGATTTGATATCCGAAACCAGTCAATATAGCTATGACAATCTCCCGATGATCTCTCTGACCCCTGTGTCTCCATGGCGATGGGCTCATTTTTCCATTTGCTTCCCTCTTGCTGTCCTCTCTTTCTTTTGAGTGAAATGAAAGACAGCATGATAGATTAGCTCTGTCTGGCTCTAATCCTCTGAACTCTACCCATTCATTGACGTAAATTCATTTATTCAGCCTAATAACTCACGCCAGCAGTTAATTTATGTCCCAATGTGCAAACAACTCTTAACACACAGTGAATAAACTACATTAAAGGGTAATATCTTCTCTGTTTACACTAATCGTTGTTGTTACTGGGTGTGCCTCGGGATGAAAGCAGGGTCTGACTAATTTGGCAGCTTCAGTCGGCCCTGGCTGTGTTGATTGCTCTGGAGCCATGCCGTAGTGGGGAGACCCTCCTCCGGCCCTGGGCAACTCAGTAGTCCCGCTACTAGACGGGAGGGCGACTGCATATTGGGATGGACTGTAAACAGTACCACATTCCGTTCCACTATCAGGAGCACTGGTTATCCCACATGTTGACCTCAAAAACTGTGGAAAACCTGTCCTGGTTTGAAATGTGATGCGCACTGGCCATCTTTGAGAAACTGTCAAAAACCTGAGATTAACTTCTCTACTTTGTAAATACTGGTCACCAAATTTACAATTAGACGTACGCACAGGAACGCACACACCTCAGCTAGCTGGCTAATCTTTATGTGATGTAAAGTTAATGTGGTAACACACGGTGCACGGTGTTGTAGAGGATTGGGGTTTCAAGTTTTGGAAAGACAATTAGGTACTATTAGGTTCGATACATAATAAGCAGCCCGCGTCCGATGCAGTTAGCGAACCTGCGTAGCTAGCAAGCGTTGCTACAGCAGATTTACGATGCGCGTACACGCGAATACACACAGGCCACGCTAGCTAGCAAGCTTTCTTTAAGCAACGTTGAGTTGCAGAATGTTAAATAATCATGCATGAATATAAACAACTTGACAGTTGCGCAGCATTGTTTCGTATTTCCTTGACGACAATGTCACGGCGACTGCTGCATCCCTGAATGTTTGTATGATCACACCATCCGCTAGAATGGCTGCTTCTCCCATACCTTGATCCTTCTTCCAATCCTTGCTTGATCCAAAAGGAGCCGGGTGTGGTTACAAAAAATCCTCTACGTTTGTTTTCACGAGGGGCCGTGGCATCAATTGGAATCCCATGGCCGAAATGCTTTCCATGTGCAGCAGGGTTTGTGGTTGTTAATCCGTAAAGAAAAGAAGGCTATTAATGTTTTTTCTCTCTCTTCCCTCGATCGTCCCTTTCTCCTTCTCACTGTCCCCTCAGCATCTCTCGATCGCTGCAGATCCGTGACGTGACTATTCTCTCCGACGATCAGCCTTCCTGCGCGCGCGTGCACGATCCTATCCCCGTCGCAACAGCTCGCTTGTTGAACGCGCTCAGGTTTTTTTTTTTTACAAATAAATACATTGAAAATACAAAAACTCATGCATGTGTACGGACGTGCATGAGTAGTCAAGTTATTGATAATTCATAGAATATAATAAATTCCTAATAATTAACCGCACATAATATTCCCTTGTCAAATAGATGTCAACGAGTTTATTTACCTGTCATAATAATAATACATGTCTAACATATGCGAAAACGTTTCCGTTTCTGTGTTTTTGTTGCGAGAATATGCACTTAAAACTTCAGAAAAACCTTCCTTCTTAGCTTTGCGTTATACAAGCCAATAAATTCAATTATATGTAGACGGTAAGAAGAGGTTGGAGATATTTGATTTGAATTGGGCCATGCATGACACTGCGCATGGGCATTTGGAAGGACCTAGTCGGATGTGAGTGAGTGGGCGTTCCGTTCAACGCGATGACGTTTCCATTTCCAACCCGGTCAGTTCGGTATGCCTATAGCTTCCGCATCTTGATGCATCTGTTTATCAATCCACGTTTCTCAATGTATCTGTGCCCCAGAATAATGTTTAGAAGCAGTGTTTAGCTAGTTAGTACTGCTAAGCTAGTTAGCATTTACACCATTCTCTCCCACAAGATGCTGAGGTTGTTCGGTGCGCTGGTTCTTGTTGGACTGATATTAGCTTGCTTGACTTCTTGGGTGCTGGAGAGCTACGACACCGCCTGGCACCCCAAACGAAGTGTCAAGCACTCCAGTGACCATGATGATCATGAGGAATCTCGGAATAGTGTTCCCCCATATCCCGGCGGTGAATTCGAGAACATATTTTGGTTTGTGCAGGTAAGGTGATCTATCATATTGGTTCGATATTTTTGCGTTTTCGTAAGTAAAACTATTTTATTAAAACATGGAAGCACTTGGAAAAGAATATCCTACCAGGTAACTGAGTTGTAGGCTTGTCAGCCTTTTGTGAAGTGCTGAATGAATGGGGTCACCGACCAGTTTGCGAGCTGTCAGTGTCATCATGTGGACAAAGGTGTCACGATTAGTCAGCCAGTCATAACCAGGTCGCAAGACTTTGAGCCCTGTTGTGATAGAACAAGGTGTTCTAAATGGGGTCGTACAGGTGAATTGGTGAACAACACTGGCTTTTGGTTTTCATGGGTATGTTCACATTCACTCTTACGCACTCATTGTTTTTTTCCAGGTGTCTGACATTCATATCAGCCGCTTTCACGATCCCGAACGGATTTCAGATTTTGAGAAGTTCTGCACTGACACCATTGAAGTGATTAAACCTGCTCTTGTTCTCGTAACAGGTAGTCTTGACATCCCCCCTACACACACACACACACTCTCCGTCTCCGTCTTACTAACCTTGTCAGTGAAGATCAGTCATGTATTCTCGGGGCTCATGACAAAAAAACTGTACACACACCTACAACATGGTAATGGTATTAGAAAGGGATTGTATGTCAAATTAACTATTATTAATAATATATGTGTGTCTGTGTGTGTGTTTGCGCACCTGTATGTGAATGTGTGGGTGTGTGTGCGCACCTGTGTGTGTGTGTGGCTCTGCCCAACAGGCGACTTGACCGATGCTAAGACAAAGAGCAAGGTGGGCTCCCTGCAGCACGAGGTGGAGTGGCAGGCCTACCACAACGTCTTGAAACGCTCCCGCGTGCTGGAGCGCACCAAGTGGATCGACATCCGGGGAAACCACGGTGACTGGAAGCGTTCCCTTCCTAGAGCGGGCGCGTGCTCCCAGTTTACACGGCCGGGCCGTTTAAGGAGCGTTCGTTGTAGAGAGCGATCCGGGGAGGATCGATGATGCGCTGCAAAATCTGAGTAGCTACTTATCTGCACACTCCTCCCAGGGCGTTAAATTACAGGCTGTTAGGGGCGAAACGAGATATCGTCTCATGATCTCTCCCCAAAATCCATTATATCGGACCTGCAGCTGTCTGCCGGACATACAGTTCTTCAGTATTGATTGGTTGGCTGTGTTTTCTGGCACTGATATCAGGCTGTATTTGAACATGCTGGGAAGGCATGTTCGAATGCAACCCTGACATTCTGTGAAGGGACTTCAACGTGTTCCACTTCACTTTGTTGTTCTTAGTTACTATGTTTTGTAGCCACAGCTGTGGCATCCAACTTTGCGAATGACATGACTGTTATCTTCCTGGACAGATGCCTTCAACATAATCTCCCTGGACAGTGTGAATAACTACTACAGGTCAGTGTTCACTCTTACTGTGATCTAACGGGAGTAAACACTCCAGTACTGTTGGTCTCAGAGCCATCATTCTCTTTAACAAGCATAATAATAATAATAATAATGTAATAATCATATAGGTATCAGACCCCTTTATCCAAAACAGCATACAGGCGATTTGAACCTAGCTAGATATCCACCCCTACCCCAGCCATGTACAGTAGCTGCAGGCAACATATGCAGTAATGTTATTTATTGACCTGTATCCATAGCGATCTAGGTAATGTGAAGGCCAACAATAAAATCCCTGTCTGGCCGCCTGAGCCCGCCCTCCACGAGGCCCCTCATACAGACAGTCATTCATAATGTCTTGTCTTCTATGGGCTGCTTTACCTTGCTACTTCCAGGAAATGCCCCTCGGGTATAAAAACTATGTTTGAACGGAGTTGCAGACTCTACTCCCCTACACGGTGGTTCTGCAGCTTGTCCATACCATGATGTAAATGTCTTCGTACTTGTGTACTTGCCGTCAGTATAAGTCAGCCTTCAGATAGGAGCAGGACCTCTCGTTCCCCTCGCGTCTCCTCCAGATGCCGTTACTGCATTATAACGACGTGGCTGTCCTCCAATACCATTGGTTTCCCTCACAGGAAATACTCAGCCAATCAGAAGGTGGGATCTTTCCACCATGTCCACCAGACTCAATTTGGGAACTACTCCTTCATCTGTGCAGATGCAACTCTCACTCCCGGACCAAAACGACCATTCAACTTCTTTGGCATTCTCAACCAGGTATATCAACAGTATATCTACATCCATCCATTCTTTACCAAACAGATTCCACTGTGATATTGCAGAGTATTAACAGATTTTACCCTACCTAGGTAACATAATAACCTGATTATACCGTACCAAAGTTAGAGAATAAACAGCTTTGACTGTACTTGGTAACAGAATAACCAGATTTTGGTGTGCACATCTCTCCAGGATCAGATGGATATTTTGGCAGACTTCCGATTGGAGAGCCGCAGTAGCAACCAGTCGATCTGGTTCGGCCACTACCCCACCTCCACCGTCATCTCCCCCTCTCCCGGCCTGAGAGGGGTGATGAGGTGAGCCTACAGGATTGTTTGTGTGTGGTTCTAGATGGAGCAATGTGAGTGTGTGTGTGTGTGTGGTTCTAAATGAAGGAATGTGTGTGTGTGTGTGTGTGTGCAGCTCAGCTGTGGCGTACCTCTGTGGCCACCTGCACACCTTGGGGGGTCTGATGCCCGTCCTGCACAGCCGACACCCCCAGGGTACCCTGGAGCTGGAGCTGGGGGACTGGATGGGAAATCGCAGGTAACCCTGGGAACACCCACACACACACACACACACACACACACACACACACACACACACACACACATGCAGTACACACACACACACATGCAGTACACACACACACTCATACAGTACACACATACACACACATACACAGATGCAGTACATACACATATAACAGACAAACTGACAAATGTATGTAGCACCGGAGTCACACACACACAGGCAGGTAAGCAGGCTGGCAGACAGACAGACAGGCAGACAGGCAGACACACAGTAGATTAATAACTATAGGTACTAGAGGAAGTATTATATCACACACACATATAGTGGACACGCACACATGCTGACAGTTGCCTCGTGTCCCCTCTCAGATACAGAGTTCTGGCCTTTGACCACGACCTGCTCAGCTTCTCAGACCTCACCTTCCAACAATGGCCCGCAGTGCTCATCACCAACCCCAAGGAGGCGCAGTACCTCCACCCCGGAGCCGAGCCCCTGGGGAGGGTGAGGCGCTCCACCCACATCAGGTGCCCCTCCTGACCCCTGACCCCCCGCCCTTCTGCCCCCTCACATGTCGTGCATGACCGAGATACCCCTCCCTATTCTCACCCAGCCATCTCCTAGTGTAGCGTGTTCAAATGCATGTTATACACTCGACGGCGTATGTCGTCGTCATACTGTATGAGATCACCGGACATACCTGTCAGCTAGGTGGACGTGAACCTGTCTCTGTACCATGATAGGTTCTGATAATGCCACCTCGCTTCTCCGGTTTGTGGGGGTCATGCCTGTTTTGACCCTGGTCCTCCTGACCCCCCCTTCCCCCAGGGTCCTGGCCTTCTCGGAGGCCCCCATCACGGCCGTGTACGTCAGCGTGGACGGGGTGGGGCTGGGGGCGGCGCGCCGGGCGGGGGGGCCCCTGTACGTGCTGCTGTGGGAGCCCTCCCTCTACCTTACGGGGCCACACACCATCAGTGTCAAAGTGGAGGTGAGTTTTAGAATTTATTATTGAGCTATTATTCACAGTCCTGGACTTTGGAATTGATTTTTTTATCGCTGTTCATCGTCACAGTACATTCAGAGTTCATGTTGATTGTGAGCCAGGTGCTCGAGAATATTCATGCCATGAGTTGGTAACACGGTCAATAGAAAGGTCTATTGACCGTGTTAACTGTGTGTGTGTGTGTGTGTGAGTCAGGACTCGGCTGGGCGCTCGACGGTGCGAGAGCAGCACTTCTCTCTGGAAGGAGACATCTCCCCCAGCTTTGGCTTCTTCCAGTCCTTCATCCTCCTCTCCGACCACTACATCTTGGTGAGGCCCCCGCCCGCAACCTCACAGTCCCTCATCCTGGAAACCACCTGCTCTGAACGGCTCGCCTGACCCAGGTCACCTGACCCAGGTCACCTGACCCTGTGTGTGTTGCGCCCGCAGGCCCGGGCAGCGTTTGTGACCGTGACGTTGCTGAACGTGGGAGTTCTGGTGTTGTTCCGGTTCCTGCGCGCTCCCCCCGCCAGAGGTGAGAGGACTCTCCTACACTCCCCCCCCCCCCCCCCCCACATCAGCCCTGGTGGAGCACCAGTAGCTGTTCGGACCTGGACAACCTCAGTGGTCCTGAAGAGCCTCAGTGCTCCCGAGGTGTCCCACACTGCCCCTCACCCCGCCCTCTGCCTCCTCAGTGTCGGGCCCGTCCTCCCAGGTGTGCCTGTCTCTGCATCTGCTCAGTAAGACGGACGCGTTCTACTACTCCCTGCTGCTGTTCAACCTGTGCACGGCCCTCGGTGAGTAGAGGGGCCCCCCGGGGGACGCCTCCTCCCGGGTCTGTGCGCGCTCGTGGATCCATTCACCTTTACTCCTCTCGTTCTTTCTTTCTTTGTCTCACTCTTGTCGTCCTTCTCTTTCTTGTCTCCTTTCTCGGTCTGTGTCTTCTTCTCTCCTCTCGTTGCCTCTCTCTCTCCTCTCGCTCTCTCCTTCTGTCTGTGTCTATCTGGATTGCCGTTTCTCTCGTGATTTCTCTGTCTCTCTCTCCACAGGGCCTTGGTTCGTAGGGGAGCTGATAGACGGCCACAGGGGTGTGTGTTTTTCCTTTGGTGTTTTCATCAATGGCCACTTCCTAGAAGGCAGTCTCACCTATTTGGTTGGAGTCTCGCAGGTAAGAAATTAAAGGCAGGCTGGGTAAATGTTGTCTTGAGTTCGAAATCATTCCAAACGAAATAGCCCACCCCCTCCCTTCAAAGTCACTCCCCCAAAACATATGAACACGCTGCCTGACTAATGCCAGGAGGTAGTTAGACAGACAGACAAGTAGCCCGTCCAATCATTGCATTTGGTCCGAATGCCGTCCAATCATTAAACTTTATGACTGGTCGTGTTTATTACAGTTCTGCAATGCCCAAAGATATCGGATTGATTTTATTTTGCTTTAAAACGTTCCGATTTTTTGGTTGCTATCAGTATGTGCAGTTTGACAGCAAATTACAAAATGTGTGTCTCAAAAACATTACTGACCCTGCGTTTGAACAGAGAACGACGATCTATTCATGTGTTAAACCTTTTAGTAAAGACTTGACTAAACCGGATGTACTCACTGTACATCCCACTGTGCATCCCAGTCCTACACTTTTTGTTGTTTTACTATTTCTCACCCCTACACACCATCCATGTTTGCCATGGAGACACCCTCTGACGTGTGTGTTGTCCTTCCCTCACACTGAGTACTCTGTGATTACCATGGAGACAGACGAACGTGTGTGTGTGTGTGTCTCCGACAGCTGGTCTTCTTCAACACGCCTCTCGCCTGCTACCTGTGCTGGAGCCTAGAGCTGCGTTGCCGTGGCGGCTCGCTGCGCTCTCAGCTGTGCCGGCCGGGCTGTCGCCCGTGGACCCTGGCGGTGCACGGCGCCATGCTGCTGCTGCTGGCCTGGCAGGCCCACTCCTGCCTCTTCCTGCTGGAGACCTACGGGCCCATGGCCTTCCTGTTGTCCCCCGTGCGCACGTGGGCGCTGGGCCTCAGCCTGGCGCTGGTGCACCGCGCTTGGAGGGGCCCCGTGCCGCGCCTCGGCAACGGCGGCAAGGCCGCCTCGCCCTCTTGACCGCTCGCGCCCCCCTCCCCCTGGCCCGTGGTTTTGGAGCTGCGCCGTGTCTTTGTCGGGGGGGGGGGGCTGTTTTCTTCCTTCCTATTCCACTTTCTCACTTGCTGTGCTCTCACAGCTTCTGGTGTTGTTGAATATGTATGTTTTCGTGAGGCACCGAGCACCCCCAGAGCACAGCTGACAGACCTGGTGTTGAGTCTGAACCGTCATGCAGTTCAGTATATCAGTGTACAGTAGACTACAGTAGTATACCAGTATATTAGTGTACAGTAGACTACAGTAGTGTACCAGTATATCAGTGTACAGTAGACTACAGTAGACTACAGCACCACAGCTGCCATGGAGTTTAAAAGAAGAAAAAGTTAATTTGACTTCACTTCTTTCATCCGAGTAACTCAATTCATGATTTACAAAATGCTCGACTACCAAAGTAGTCCATTAGTGACGACTCAGAGTAGCTCCAAATGCCCAATCGCCCTCTTAGGGACTCTTGAACAAGGATCAGATGTCATGGGCCTATTTTACCACTGGCTCAAGTCTTCACCTTTTACAGAGGAGCGAATGTTTGAACGTGGGTCCAAGCATTCGTCTAAATGTGATGGAGAGCGAAGGGGTGTATTACACGACTCTAGTTCATTATGTTGCTTTAGGTGGTACACAAACACATGTATGAATTATAGCAAGTTTATTGTGTTTGTGTAGAGAGAGGACTTCAGGGCCCCTCTGTCCCCCTGATTCTCCAAATCAGTCCCAGCAGCCAGCTGCTGTTTCTCAGGAACTTGAGGGCGAGAACAAGGTTTTAGAAACATCCTCATCGGGAACTGAGAATCTTACAATGTTGTTGTTTTTAATCAGTACTATACTCAATGGTAGTTACACCATACATTCACACTAAAATAAGGGCATTATCTGGGGATCATGAACTCATTAAGGAATGTACATTTGTTGTAAAATCTATCAATAGATATATTAATTATGAATAGATTATTGTATATATATAATATATATAATATATATATATATATAAAAATATAATGCTGGAAATGTTACAGCATTATACTGTGTGATTTCCTTTTGTGACATTTTGCACTGGTGTGGGGCATTCCTTATTTCTAAGTTAATTTGGCAGTGTTGTGTATGTTCTAATCCGGGAGAAGAAGAATACCAGGTGAAATTCTTTGTAGCTTTATTGATAATAAACGATGCAATCAAACAATACAGCACACCAGGATGTGTTTAGTGTAGATCAGTGATACCAGTCGATGTTACCAGTAGAGTAGAGAAAACAAAAGCCCTCGTGAGAATGGTCTCGACAGAAATCAGAGAGTTCTGCCCCGTCCACATCCTCTCTGCCTGGGCACGGCCCACAGGCCTTGTACCCCTCCTGAGGGGGAGTAGCTGTCAGGTGATTGGTCAGAAGACAACGGGGAGGGGATGTCCTCGACCTATTAGGTCTCAAAAAGAGTTTGTGGTCAGTCAAGGTGGGCAGGGAGGGAGCGGGCAGACCAGACCCAAAGGTCTGATGATGTCCAGATGCAAAAGGATACCTTCTCCACTAATGACTCTTCTTATCTCGTGGTGTTGACTCTTGAGAGTTGTGAGGCCCAGTGTGCCCGCTCCAGTCCCTTGGCGCTACCATCTCTCCTCCCCTGTCAGCGTGCTGAACTTCTGAATTTCTCCTCACACCAAAAGTGACATTCCCTAGAGGGTTCCGTTTTCACAGACTGGTGCACAAGTTCGTCATGAACTACTCTCAATTGAAGCCTTGGTTACATTTGGAATATATGTTTGGCATTGTCATTGCACATTTTGTATATATCTGAGGTATTGACTGTCTTTTATTCAACAGAGACATAGAACATATGAAATAGCAGCATAGATTTCATTCTTCCACAGCAGCTTTGCTCCTCACTGGAGCGAGGGTCAAGTTAAAAACATCCTATTTGGTGACGCTCAAAACCTCTCACAAGCAGTGTGATGTCCACTAGGGGGCAGATATGACATTTGACATATCTTTTGGTTAACATTTTACCCATGGGTAACTATGGTGCCGATTGCGTAATAATGTGTCAACAATGCTCTTTGTTCTGATAGTTCGAGTGTGTTATCCACATGACTTCAATGTCGAGGTCACAAACAGAATCTAAAGCCAGGTTTCCAGCTTTAATAGGAACGCTGAATGATCACCTGGGTGATGTTGTAACAAAATCATGGTCATTGTCATTAACTGTTTCCGATGACAACTCAATCAAACAAACCACTTTGGGGATTTTAATAATGGTTTATAGTGCTGTGAAATAAATTGTTGATTAAAGTGACATTTTGTTGTGTTTTTATTGTGTCACTATAGTCCATGTTACCTTTCACTGCTAAGGTTGATATTACTGTTGTACTGTTCAGTCTGTTGGTTAGGACAATGATAAGAACAAAGTGACTTCCACATTGCAGTCAAATACATTTGAATTCATGGAAATACAAAGACACAATGATGGCTAAGGTTACGTGGTGAGGTTGGCCCCCCTCCCAGCACCTGCGGCTCTATTCAGGTTCTGTTCGCAGGGGAAAAAGGGTGTAGGTTATTGTCATTGTATGACGGGTATCCTAGAGAGATGTGTCCTGATAGCAGTGGGATGTATACGGTGTCATCGTCTAGTGAGCAGGCGTGTTTCCTAAGGCCTCAGGATGGAACCAACCCGAAGCCGTTGGTTCTGTTTCTGGGGCTTGTCCTCCTCAGGCAGACACTTTGACGATTTGTTTGCCGATGTTTCCCCCGGTCATCATAGAGCAAAACGCCACTGGTAGGAGAACAAAAGCAGTGGGATTCTGACTGGGTGATTCTGGTACATTCACTGCAACTGTGGATTTCACTTCAGTTATTGGTGCAACTAATGACACTTACCGCCCATGTTTTCGATGCCGTTCACCACCGTTTCCAACACCTGACAGATAGAGACCACGTGATTTACTCGACATGTGATTTGGCATGAGTACTGATCATGTTTGGATTCTGGGCAAGAAACAAACCATATGTATGTCCAGTATTTAGTAACTCCAATTAAATGTATTTCACTACAGAATTGAAATGTCATAGAACCTTAAGGGTAAACAGTCGTGTAACTTTTCAACGCTTCCCTATCTGCGTTTGATTCCATACATTTTCAAAATGGCCATGTGGGGCGTTTACCGCACTGTAATACACACATAAAAGTTGACAAAAGCTCAACTTTTGAGTCCGTGCGGATGCACGCGGCCAATCAAAACACAGATGTTTCCCAACTCCTGCACAGCAGCCTATCAGTATGAACTCCAAACATTTGGAGCACGCCCACCCCCTGAAGACATCCGTCAAAATACACAACAGTTTCAACCAGCCGTTATCAAACACAGCCAAAACGTAACACACACTCCCTTTCTCTTATCAAATCAAATGTATTTGTATAGCCCTTTTTACACGCAAGCATGTCACAGAGGGCTTCACATGTGCCCATAGAACTGCCCCTCAACTATCCACGCCGGGTTTACTAACCCTCGCCGTACCTTGACTCGTCCGGTCCGGACCCAGTCGCTGAGCTGCAGGATACCAGCAGCATGCTTCTCCATGTAGTTGAGCACCATAAAGCGCTCTCTCGTGATGTTCTTGGAGCGCAGGGCCTCCTGGGTCGCCTCGCTCAGGGGTGGAGGGTAGGGCACGTCCTTGTTGTACTGGGAGATCTGCCCACACAGGATCACATGGCCTCCCTCGTTCATCTGAGGGGTACACCAGAGCGCTTTCATACGTGTCATCACATTTGGTCTTTTGGCAGGTTTAAAGAGTCCGTACTCGTTCCATGGCTTTGTCTCGTGGGCTTTAGCGAGGCCCCCGGAGAACTCTCACCTGTGCTATGACGGCGTCGCTGATGGGGCCGCCCACGTTGTCGAAATAAACGTCCACACCGTCGGGACAGCACTCCCTCAGTCTGGAGGGGATGTCTCCCCAGCGGTAGTTCAGAGCTGAGGAGAAGCCCAGCTCCTCCACCAGGGCTCGGCACTTCTCATCAGACCCACAGATCCCCACCACCCGCATGCACCCGTCCAGGCGGCCAATCTGGGGAGAGGACATGGCGACGATAGCCCCTCGTCATCGACTGACCCAATGCAACATTGGCACGGATACACACGTGTGCTGTCTTACCTCCACCATCTCTTACCTGGCCTGATATTGACCCACAAGCCCCTGCAGCTCCACTGACCACCATGGTCTGATTGGCGCCCTTGATCACATGACCCTTTTCTCTGATACCCAGTAAGGCAGTGAGGCCGGGCATGCCCACTGTACCCAGGAAGTAGGATGAATGCCCATCCACCAACTGTGGGTCTACCTGCAACACAGAATTACTAAGTAGAGCTAAGTAGGCCATTTTCTATGTGAATACAACTTAATTAACAATCTTCAGACAGCTTTTTTTCTCGCACCTTTATTTGTCATATTCTAGCCTATTAACTGTGAGGTCATAAACTGTATTAATTATATTCTGACAGTGTAAGGGACATGGGTTAAAGCAGGGCCTGGACTTAAACCATCTACCTGCCCATCGTTTTTTTCTGCAACATGAGTTTTGATGAACTAACCAGCGCTATGATTTATAAGGGAACAGGGCTGCACAGGGCCGTATGGGACTGGGGTTATGAGAAAATGGTACCTTCTGTAGGAGGCCTCCGTTGACAATATCTTGAGTCTGCCAACGACAGTTGAACGAGGTGACCATGTCGCCCGGAGAGAGGCCAGGGTAGCGACTGGACTCCACTATCGCCACACCTCCGCCGTCCACGCACTCGGATAGCTCCCACGGCGTCAAGTACTTCGCCCCCGTATCTTCGTTCATGCGGCATCGCTATTTTGGAGACAAACAGTGTCATATTAGGGATTATAATCATAAACAAAACGCACAAAACAAGATGTGTTCAGATCACATGCTGCAAGTGCGAAATTACACGGGCTGAGGTCATTCGCCCTGGCTCTAAACTGAGATTTCTAAATGCTGATCCTAGCTACATCCCGGTCAACAAATAGGTGTCCTATGAGATTGTTTCTAGGGCTACTTGGTAATATTTCCTTAATTGAGTTAGCTGCTGTAAATATTTTCGGTCTAGGAAAGTTTCTTGACAGTTTTCAATCACCATGTAGGGGTCGACAGAGAGAAACAGCGTCCGAATCAGGACCTCTCCCTCCTTCAAGTCTAGGGGTATGCTCTGATTTTCCATGCGAAAATTCTCAGGAACCGGGACACCATTTGACCCTGCATCACGTGAAACACATATACGAGTGAGTCATTGACATGCATTTAATGCACTGTGCACATCTGCTAAAACATCCCGCTAGCTCGAAATTACCCAAATTAGCCAGCAATTCAGAAACAAAGTTATCTGCAAACTATCAACATACCAGGTCGAGAGTCCAGCAGTATTCTCTGAACGTTCAACATTCTATAATGGTCAAATGGCTTACAAGAGTTGACTGGTAGGTCCTAATAGATCATGGCATAGATAGATAGCGACCTGACAAAATGCTATCCTGTATGCTGCTCACTGGATTTGGTTGTGCATTGTCTTGGAGTATACTTCTCTGGCTCGCCATCTAGCGATAGTACACAATGCTACACCCTTTAGCCCACTCATGCCATTACTCCAGTCTTTGCCAAAACAGAAATGGAACGCGGCCCTTCTCGCCCTATCATCTGTCTGACGTGAACGCGCATTTACTCAAGCAGTGATCGTTCGTCGATCCAAAATATTGTTCAACAAAGATTATGGACAATCGAATGCAAATGAGTTGCATTGCAACAGTTTTACATCTTCAGAGTGCACTGTGATGACAAGGCAAGTTTCGGCTAGGTCAAAAGAGGAAGTGACGATTGGAGAAACAAGAAGAAAAAAAAAGTTTCTGTCTTTCTACAGAACAAGAGAATATTATTGCCCCGCGACGACACAAGGTAAAATGTGTTATAATTCACTTTATTGCACAGGCTATTCATGACTACGGCATGTTACGTTCTGATATATCTCAATTGTATCCATGTGTGGTGGGGTGTCTGAACATGTTGAGCTCAGTCTTACTCGGAATGTAGATTGTGCTATATAGTCTGTATAAACATAGTTTATTGTCGTATTTCACTCCCATCGTTGAGGGCCATTAGGTGCAATGAAGTGCCACTGAGAGGAATCGAAACCGTCGTTCTTTGAATTCCTATGCATTCTGTGATTGCATGCGCATACTTGTCGAGCGACCGTTGATTTATCGTTGGAACGAGAATTACGGTGGAAATATACGGTGGAAGTTCCATTACTTTGTATCTCTTGCACAAGCTGCGCCTAGATCGTCTACAATGTAGCATTCGTGAAGGCAACAGTTGCAGCGCTCCTCTGATTAAGCATTATGTAGTTATAGCTTCTGATGTTACATTTCTGTTCGCCGCTGCTGTTAAATAACTTTCAATTGTATCTGTTTTAAAATAAGCATTGTAGAAGCTTGAAGATTGTAGCCCAACGTGTCATAATTGAAAAGCATATGGGTCTTTGAGGAGAGTGATTGCGCCTGCGCTCTCTTTCTCTCATGGCATACACGTGAACTGTATGTGTGAATGTTTTCAGTCTTTGCAGGTTATTTTAAGGTACACGAGAGATGGAGCACATACTGCCTCACAGAGACATTGGTGCTAGCCAGCATGTTATGGCAGTGTCTCCTTTCTTGCACGCATATGCTTGGTCATCATTGCAAACATCACTCTGCCTTGATGCTGGCACAGTCTCTTAAGATAAAGTGCTTGGTACGCTAAACCCATACCCCATAGGCCTACTGTATAGCCTATATCCTTAACATATGATACAGTAGGATTTCAATAATCCCATTGTAGGTGGATAGCCTATGTCATCATGGGATCTACTTTTTGGTGACTCACTAGGCGTTATCAGTGCCACTGGATTGTGTGTTTTTTGTAGGGGAAAGTAGTCCTTAAACTATCGCGAAGAGCCCCAATCCTGACTCTTGTGTGTTTATAACACACGTATTTGTCATTCCTGTTCATCCTTATGCTTCGACGTTTATCTACAAACTTGGCTATGTGTGCTCGCAGTTAGAGAAGTCGAGACGCCTATGTTGTTTTAATCGTTTAACGAAGCTAAAGGTTACATTCAAGAGGCCCCTGTCAATGCTTTAAGCCTTTCACCGTCAACCGTGTGTGTACCACTGGCGGAATTTCCCGCATGGACCGTGAGTTTGCCCCGTAAATTACAGCGCCCCACATGTAAGAGGAAAGCCTTATATGGTCAGGGAAGTAGGTGTGGCGAACGAACCAGAGAGGATCACAAGACGAGCTGAAAGAGAATGTGTTGTTCGATTCAGAAAGGGAAAAAGGCCGCATAGCCAATGTGTGCATCTATACTTGCGCAATCGTAGTGCAATAATGTGCAACCTATGAGTGCAACGCTTGTACTGTTGCGTCTAGATTTGTGCAGGATAGTTCTTCGTTTGCGATTGGATAGCAGCTCATTTCTACAGCTCCAGCCGACCCCTTGACTTGGAAAAAATAATGGTGAGGTCAGCGTAGAATGAGTCAACCTAGGAAATGTATGCAGTCATCACCACTCTATTGCACAGTGGGTGCGTGGACACAGGAACCGTTTCTCAGGTAACGATCGCGGGAGCAACGCAGGAACACTACTGGAATGGTGAGCACTCGAATTGAGTTGTCTTCAACGCATCAGACAAGCTATTGACATGCATTATTGCAACCAGTAAACAAAGTTTAACGCTACCCACAACAAATACTCTTCGGCTTTGCATTTAAGTGTTTACTCAATTATTCGGTAGCATATATGTTTGTCATGCCACTGTTACTTAGGCTACACAGTTCCACGCGGAAAGTAAAATAGGAGTCTGAGTTGTGACGTAGGCTCTGTAGGCTATCAGTATTATTGACAACTCGAGTAGGTCGGTCCACAGTCATGCGAGTACCTGCCTTGGTCGTGAGGCTCATGCTCTTAGATATAGGCTGCATTGTTGCCTCACTTTGTTGCAATGTGGCGTGGAATTAGTGACTGGATAATCCCTCGACTTCAACAAAGGACTTCTCGTAAATAGCGCTGAGCTGGCTGGCCGCGGGAGACAGAGGGGGGTACAGGAAGGGTTCTAGGACGCGCGGCGTGTTTTTCTTTTTCGCTTTTTTCTGTCTGTGTGGAACATTTCTCGTTAATTTAACCGACCTCGCATTCACTACTGTGCCCTATCAGTGCACGGTGTTTAAAAATAAGAAACCGCAAGGGATTAGGCAGTTATCCAACGGTTGACGTTACAAGCCTATTTGGCGCGTTACCTTGTTTATTGGGTTAAAACCAGGGCTTGTGTAACGACGATAATGTACCTGGTGCGTCATTATCCTCACCTTATATAGCCTACAGTGGGGCTGTGGGTGTCAGACACGTTGATATTGTGTTATGGTGCACAACTTCCGTATTGCACAAAGCAGCTTTTTGTAAACAACTATGGCCCGCTGCCATAGGATGTTCAGTAAACAGAGCTGTGCTTCTTACGTATACCAGTGTTATTACAGTGGCGCCTAGCTGTCCATGAACTTGATATCGCCTCTGCTCATGAAATTGGGGAGTGGCTGATTTGACATGTCACCCAAAGTCATTGCTGATTACAATAGCTGAACTGATTAGGAATCACACTGATGTTATATGCACGCTGTCCGCTTTCCCTGCTTGGCCCCGGCTAGCCCGTCCAGTCTTCCTGTGTTACCCCCTCACCTTCCAGGCAAGTTCCCCAGCATAGCCCCACGGCAGGCAATGAACAGCTGCAGCCTTCTATTTTAAGGAGTGTGTGTTTGCGTGCGCGCGCGTGTCAGTGTGTGTTTACTAAGTAAGGGGGCTGCTAGACCTGAGAAGTTATGGTGACCGTTACTTACAAACCGTCCTACACCGTAATTAATTTGTCATTCGGCGTAGATCAAGTAACATCAGCAAAACGACTTTGACATCAGCTTCCCCGGAGCGCACATTATGATTAACACACGTTACCGTGGCAACGGAAGTCATTCGACCAGGAAAATACTTTTAGTTGATGCTTCTGAGACAGAGGACCTGAATTGTCCTTTCCACGTTTCATATTGTGTAAGATGATGATTCAGCACACAGACTATTGGTCTATTTGCCCTTGTATAATGAAGATAAACAAAGCTTCGGTGAGCATCGGGTTTTCTTTCCTGTGAGAGGCAAAGCCGATGGCTGAAAGAGCAAGCATGGCGCCTTTTAACCTGTCATGTATGGGAAACAATGGCATGCTGGTTCAGGGGGTAGAAGTCAATAGATCTACTGGGTTAGAAAAACAGCTCTACGGCTGTATTTGAGCTCCAATATGGAGCGTTTGCGCGTGTCAGACAGAGAATGTCAACGATCGAGAACGATAGAAAGAGGGAGACAGAAAGAGATGCCCCCCCCCTACCCTAGATCCCCCTTCGTGTGATGTCACCACGAGAAGTAGAGAAATGACGAATCAAGACTTGCGGCAGTTGTCATGTGATCACCTCTTCGATCAAACGTGTCATCAATTAGCCCAGCAGGAGAGCTGCTGAATGCTTGTGTGCCCGCCTATATATGTCCTTATCCCTGTGTCATGTGAGCTTAGGTAATAATGACCCAGCTTAGCTCCCCACCCACCCCCTCTGTTCTCTTGGCCTTACCTTTCACTGCAGGTTCTTTGTGAAAAAGACCCACGGCAGGTTTTTGTCATTGTTAAGGCAGGCCCGACAATGAGACCCCCCTTCTGACCGTGACCTGCTGACCCCAATCTCTCTGTTCTCTCTCTCTTTACTTCCCTCTTTCTGCCCCCTGTTTCCCTCCCTCTGTCCTCCCTTATCTCTCCCACCCTCTTTCTGCCCCCCCCCCCCCCCCCCCCCCCCCCGTCTGTCTCTCTCTCCTGTCTTCTGCAGGGTGTCGCCCATGAGTGAGCAGCACATACAGACACCCACACAGCTGACACCAGGTCAGCACGGGCCAGCTCCTGAGTAGGTCAGAAAGCGAGAAGGAGGACAGGAAGGAAGGACGTCCCAGCGTTTGACCTCCTGGTCCCCAGCCAGGGCCCCTTGGTTTGGAGAGACGGTTGACGGCGTTCTCTACCCCGCAAGTAGAACGTTGCACGCGGCGGGATACTTTGGATAAGTGCTAGGGAGGCTAGTTTGGCTGAGGGGTTTGGTGCTAACCTAGTACCGCCTCGGCTGTAGCGACCCTCGCGCCCCCCACCCCCCCCCCCCTTCCCGCCTCGACCACCAGCCCCAGGGTCCTTCATGCGCGTCATGAGTTTACCGCCCCAGCCAAAAGCAAACCCCAAGAGAACAGGCAAGCGCATCTCTTTCTTCAACGAGCAAGGAGCAGCCATGAAGGAGACATCGTCCCAGCATCCGGAAGGTTCCTACTATGCCCTGGCCGCCCCGGCCTCCGAGGCAGCGCCCAGCGAGGCTGCCAGCACCGTGTCCTCCAACCCTGAGGCTCCGCACATGTACCTAAACTCTGTGATCTTCAGCCCAGAGAAAGGGGACCAGAATCGGGGACACTACCAGCAGACGCTGCCCATGAAGTGGGCCAATCAGGAGCCCTCGCCGCAGAGCCAACAGCAGCAACAAAGGGCTGGCAACTGGACCCAGGGGGTCACCATGGCCAACTGGGGCCAGAACTTTGCTCCCTACCTCGGAGGGGTCAGTGTGGGCGACGTCAGGACCCAGGCGTCCTTTGCCAAGCAGGGCCGTGAGGGGCCGGCCCTTCAGTCACAGCCCCAACCTCCCACCAGGGCTCCAGAGAAGCAGCAGCTGGTGGCCAACCCGACTGGTGAGGCCTACAGGGAGGTAACCAAGGCCCACGGGCTGGACTGGGACCCGCAGAACCAGCCCCAACACCAGGCTCCTCAGCAGCCCCAGGCCCAAGTCCAGGCCTACCAGCAGCCCCTCAAACCAGGGGCGCTGAACGCCCCCCAGCATAGCGTGCAGAGCCCCGGAGGAACCTCGGTCCTCCAGCCCTTCCAGTTAGCCTTCGGTCAGCCCAAGCAGAACCTCACAGGGTACTACCAGGGCTTCCAGGGCAGCAGAGCTCTGCCCAACCTGAACTATGGCGCCCAGGCCAAGCCCCAGGCCCAGCCTCAGCCCCAGCCTCAGTCCCAGCCTCAGCCCCAGCCCCAGCATATGCAGAAGAAAGAGCAGGAGCAGATCCAGCGGCAGCAGATCCTCCAGCAGCAGATCCAGCAGCATCACATCCAGCAGCAGCAGATGCTGCAGCACCAACAGCACGTGCAGCAGCAGCAGCAGCAACAACAACAACAGCAAATCCAACAGCGACAACAACAGCTACAGCAGCAACAGCAAAAGCAACAACAGCAGCAGCAGCAACAGCAAATCCAACAGCAACTAGCACTGTGTGGGATGTACTATAGCAGCCAAAGCTCTCACCCCCACGCCCAACCTCTTCCCCAGCCCCAGCCTCCTGTCGTTGTGCACTCCCAGGAGCCTCCAGCCCTGCCCACGGTCCAGGAGCCGGCCCCTCCAGCCCTCCCCTCGGACTCCCAGCCGGCCTCAGACGCCCAGCCTCACCAGCCCCAGGCTCAGCCTCGCAGGTCCAGAAGGCTGTCCAAGGAAGGGGGGGCTCCGTCTGGGGAGAACCCCTTCCTCCTCCCGTCTGAGCAGCCGGAGCTCGGCGCCCAGAACGGGGGGGTCCCCGAGGCGGTGCAAGGGCCCCCCAGGACGGAGGAGGTCCAGGCCGCTCCGACGGGGGTCATCCAGAGCACACGCAGGAAGCGGAGGGTCTCACAGGAGGTCAACCTGGAGACCCTGGCCCAGAAGGCCTCTGAGATGGAATCCTTGCCCTCCCACGGGCTCAAGGTAAAACTCCTTCTGCTGGGTTGTCACAGAGACATCAACGCTATCTTGTTTCCTGTACGAACTTCTCACTCTTTCTACTAGCTGATTGATGACATTAATCCAAAAGCACATTAAATCATATATATATATATATATGATATATATGTTCAGTTCCCTTTACTATTTAAACCTTTACTATAACTCGAGGAGTTCTTCTACATCAATACATCAATTTTGTGTGAGCGATTTGGGCTTCTCAGAGCAGGAACAGAGCAACCTGTCGCTTGCATCTGCCAGGGCCCACGCTGCCAGAATCAGTGTTGTTTCAGATGAACACTCTGCAGAGAGATATACACCATTAACACGCACACCACCAACATGCAGGCTTCATAAACAGAACCCAAGTCTATCCCTCCCCCCCACCCCCCCCAATAGTTTCCCCTATTGTTTCTATAATCCTTAAGAGCTTTCCTGTCATGGGCAACACTGTCCCAGGCTAGAACAAAGGTGTAGGGGGGTAGGTAGGGGGATAACTGTTGACTCATTACCCAGCTTGGTGGTTGGTTTGCATTTGAGTAACAGCGAACGTCTGGTTCTCGCTGGAGCATGACTGCAGCATGTTACTGTGTTCTGTCTCCTGGCCGGCTCCACCAGTGTATAGGCGCCTGCACCTCCCCCATCCTCACCACAGCCCCGATACTCCACCCTGGAGGTGGAGCCCCCGATGGCACCCTGCCCCCCCCTCTGGATGGGATAGTGCTGGTGTGGGTGGGGGTGGGAGCAGGGTAGCCTGGGGCCCTAGCCTGCATGCTCAGCAGAATGGCACGTCACTGCCCTGCTCTGGGGCTGGGGATGAGCCTGGGGCTGAGGCTGGGGCTGAGGCTGGGGCTGGAGGGGGAGCTGGGGGATATGGCTAGCTCTGGGCTAGAGGCTGGGGGTTGGGCTGGGGGTTGGGCTGGGGGCATGGGGCTGGAATCTGACTTGAGCTAACTGGGGCTGAAGCTGGGGCTGGTGCTCAGAATAGGGCTGGGTACGAGGCTGGGATAGAGACTGAGGCGGTTCTTTTTTTTTTTTTTTTACAAGTAATAGAGAACAGTCTAGGCTAGAAGGCCACAATGAACTCCTAATATGGGCCTCAGACAGTAGTGGTGTACCATACAGTACCTGTAACTGACTCATAATGTGTCACTAGCAAAGTGAAAGCTACATCTTGACAGTTGGATACCTCAGGTGGCTGAAACTGAAATCTGAAACAAAGTGCTCTTTTATGATCTATGATTAGAGCTCAGTAAATCCCATGCTCAGACACATCTCGCATTATAGCACATATCTGTGCTAATGCTCCAAAATAGAAAGCACATGTAAGGTTTTGTTAGCCACTGTATGTGTTATACAGCCGATCCACAATCTGATCTGTCAAACTGTGTGTGTGTGTGTGTCTGATCCCTGTGTGTCTGGTGCCTGTATTTGTGTCTGGTACGTGTGTGTGTGTGTGGCACCTGTGCGTGTGTGTGTGTGTGTGTGTCTGGTACCTGTGTGTGTGTGTGTCTGTATGTGTGTGTGTCTGGTACCTGTGTGTGTGTGTATGTGTGTGTGTCTGGTACTGGTGTGTGTATGTGTGTGTGTCTGGTACCTGTGTGTGTGTGTGTGTGTGTGGTACCTGTGTGTGTGTGTGTGCCCTCTCCAGGACCCCCACCGACCGTGGAGCCCCTCCAGAGCTGGTTCAGGCCCAGACCGGGTCCTGGGTCACGGGGACGGTCTGAGCGGCAAGCGTCCTCGTGACGACAGCCTGCTGCCTCTGGTCATCCCCGTGTCGGTGCCGGTACGGAGGCAGGAGCCGTCCTCCCCGGACCGGGAGCGCGCCGCGCTGGCCTCCAGCTGGCCCCTCCGTCACGGGTTCCTGGACTCGGGGCTTTCGGACCACAAACCGTCCGTCATCGTCACGCGGCGCCGCTCGCTCAGGAACTCCCTGTCGGAGAGCTCAGGACAGGTGGGCTGTGTCCTAACGTGTGTGTGTGTGTGTGTTGTAGACCTCCATCGACAGGACGGGGGGCTCTGTCCTGAAGTGTGTGTGTGTGTTCTAGAACCCCACATCACAGTTGATTGGGTTCATGTCCCTCTCCCCCTGCTCTCGGGATTATAATCCCACTGACACTCCTGGTAATCCTCTCCTTTCCAATCTCCCCCCCCCTGCCCCCCCATCTTATCCTGCGCCACACTTTCCTTGACCAGCCCCCCCAATAGTACCCCCACCCCCCCATGCCCTCATTCTAACTCTGCCCTCCTCCCTCCCTCCCCCTCCCTCTGAGGGGTGTTGGGGAGGCTGCTGGTCTCTCTGGCCCAGATGAAGCAGATTAGCAGGGTTAAGCCTTCCTATGGATGAAGGGATGTATTGGGGGGGAGGGGGTGTGTGTGTGGCATGGATGACTCTCGAGGTTTAAAGTCAAAATGTTAACAGAACACTCTCTTTCTCTCCCTCTTTCTTCCGTTTTCTTTCTCTCTCTCTCCCTCCCTCTCTCTCCCTCTGTCGTTCTCCCGGGCGCAGAACGGTGGGATGGAGGGAGACAAGGACGACGACGGCAAATCGGCCAAATCCAAACGGCGGCCCCGCCCCGAGCCCCTGTTCATCCCGCCCCCGAAGCCCGGCACCTTCATCGCCCCGCCCATCTACTCCAGCATCACGCCCTACCAGAGCCACCTGCGCTCCCCCGTCCGCCTGGTGGACAACCCCCTGGCCATGCCGCCCTACACCCCCCCGCCCATCCTCAGCCCCGTCCGCGAGGGCTCCGGCCTCTATTTCTCCACCTTCCTCTCGTCCGCCGCCAGCGCCCAGGGTCTGCCTCCGCCCGCCACGCCCAAGTCGGCCTCGCGCAGCCTGCTGCGCTCCAGTGAGTCCGGGTCTCTCTCTCTCTGCCTCTCTTTCTCGACCTCTCTGTCTCGGGCTACGTCTCTATACCTTTGTCTTTCTCTCTCTCTCTGTCTCTCTCTCTCTCTCTCTCTCGTTCTCTCTGTCTGTTTCTCTTCTTTTTTTCCTTTCGTTCCCTGCCTATTACCTCTGTCTCTCATTCTCTCTTTCTGACGCTCCGCCTCTCTCATTCATACTCTTTCACGTCTCTATTTTTCTCTAACTCTCTGTCCCTCACTGGGATTTCAGGCTGTTTCAACTGTAATAAAACTGTCTACAGTAAAGTGTATCTTAGGAAACATACATTTTTACCTGCAGCTATTGTATTTGACCTTGAATGGAGCTGCTGTATGTATGATGATAGTAAGATGTTGTCTGGTTGTTCTGTAACTTTAGACAGCTGTGACATCACTCCTCCAGTCCTGTCTGCTATTGGCGAGGCCACTCCAGTCAGCATCGAGCCGTAAGTACCTCACCCCCAGAACTCCCCCTCACCCCAAGAACTCCCCCTCTCCCCCAGAACTCCCCTCACCCCCAGAACTCACCCCCAGAACTCCCCCTCACCCCCAGAACTCACCCCCAGAACTCCCCCTCACCCCCAGAACTCACCCCCAGAACTCCCCCTCACCCCCAGAACTCACCCCCAGAACTCCCCCTCACCCCCAGAACTCACCCCCAGAACTCCCCCTCACCCCCAGAACTCCCCCTCACCCCCAGAACTCACCCCCAGAACTCCCCCTCACCCCCAGAACTCCCCCTCACCCCCAGAACTCCCCTCACCCCCAGAGCAATCCTCTCTATCCCAGTACTACCGCTACCCTGCCAACCTCGTCCTTAGAAACAGCTAATGACACGTAGCATCTGGGCGTTCGGTTTGGGCTGCCAACCAGTCCACGATAGATCCTCCTTTAATTAACGTTGGAGCAGAACAGGCCCCGGGCCGGGCTCGCAGAGAATCTGGCCAACACACAGCGCTTGTGTGCCATTCCTCAGTGATAGAGGGACTTATTGATGCAGGCTGAGGAGAGGCATGAATGGACTGAAAGAGTCTTCGGCCCCAGCTAGTGCATGCAGGGTGGGGGGACTCTGTTTTTAAATGACAAAAATGGGAGGGGGGTGCGTGGGAGGGGGATCAGGGTGCATTGTGGGAGCTGTTCCCTGACTGGTACCAGCTGCTCAGCAGTTAACTGAGGACATGCAGCCTGCAGCTAGGGGGTGTAAATCAGCCTGCCAGATGAGCACAGAGTCCTCCCAAACTATGCAGTCCTGTTTCCAAACCAGCCAGCCAGACAAACCAGAGTTCCAGCCAGCCAGACAAACCATCCAGCCAAACCAGCCATCCAGTCAGCCAGCTAACCAGCCAGACAAACCAGCCAGCCAGACAAACCAGAGTTCCAGCCAGCCAGACAAACCATCCAGCCAAACCAGCCATCCAGTCAGCCAGCTAACCAGCCAGACAAACCAGCCAGCCAGACAAACCAGCCCAGCCAGCCAGACAGATAAACCAGCCAGCCAACCAGTCAGCCAAACCAGCCAGTCAGCCAGCTAACCAGCCAGACAGGCAGACACACCAGCCAGACAAAGCAGCCAGCCAGCCAGCCAGACAAACCAGCCAACAAGCTAACCAGCCACTCAGCCAATCCAGAAAGACAAACCAAGCGAGACCGACCAGCCATCCAGCTGGTCTTAGGTGACATCTTCCGTTCTCAGGTTGGGAGGGCTAAGCCATCAGGCGTGCACACACATTCAGCAGCAGAGCACACAGGGCAGGTCTGTCAGTGTGACCTCAGCATCACCAGTCTGCAGCATCTCTCGCACTGCTGAGCTGCAGCCAGGGTCAGAGTGACTCAGGGACACGCTTTCTCTTTTCCGGATGCATTCAGCCGCCCCAGAAATCTTCCAGGAAGATGCCTGTCACTCTTCCGACCTCCTCGTCCTCTAACAAAAACACCATAAACCCCGGATATAAATATCAAATTTAGTTCGAATTACTTTGACCAATTCAGTTGAAGTTATTTAGCCAGCGCCTTCATCGAGTGTGCAGTTGTTGAGCGGGCGGCGGCCATGTTGTTTGGGTCCCCAGGCGTATCAACATCGGAGTGCGCTACCAGGCGGAGGTGCCGGAGCTGCGGCAGGGGCAGGCGGCCCAGCACGACCCCCACCTGGCAGAGCTGCTGTGGGTCCCGCTGGGAGAGGCCCTGGCCAGGCCCACCTTCCAGGAGAAAGGTACCAGGCACCAGCACACACACACACACACGTGCACACACACACGTGCACACACCCAGTGAGAAAAATGCACATACGGACACACACGCACACACACTGACAACCACACCCTGTATGTGTTCGGGCACAATGCAGGAATACCTTTAAGTGAGTAATCCATTACCAATGAAAGGTTAAAGTCATTAGTCTTGTTCGCCTTCTCTTCCCATCCTTTCTTTTGTTGCCCCCTTTCCCTCTCCTCCCCCCCCCCCCCTCTCTCTCTCTAGTGGATGACCTCATGCATCTAGCCTGCTCTAGTGCCCTGTGTGGAGGGGGAACCAATCAGGAGCTGGCACTGCACTGCCTGTACGAGTGCAAGGGTGACATCATGGTGAGCAAGGCAGGCTGGGTGTTCAGGTGGAACAGGGGAGGGGGGCTGGGGGGGGGGGGGGTGGGGGTAGGTGTGATCCATGACCCTTTAATATGACCAGCAGACTGAGGACGAGTTGCCATGGTGACTGACGTTACATGTCATGACCGGACAACCACAACCACACACACACCCACACCAATGGTGCCTGTTAACAGAGCCATCTGTCATATTTAAAGACACACACACACACAGGAGCTTGTCAAAGAACCAGGGCTCGATTTGAGTGATGCTACTCCACAGAGCCGACAGCTGTGACCAGGCATTAGGCCCTCCTGAGACGGCTTCCTGCCGGCCTTGGGCTGTTAGCCTCTTGCCGGCCTTGGGCTGTTAGCCTCCTGCCGGCCTTGGGCTGTTAGCCTCTTGCCGGCCTTGGGCTGTTAGCCTCTTGCCGGCCTTGGGCTGTTAGCCTCTTGCCGGCCTTGGGCCGTTAGCCTCCGTTAGCCTCCTGCCGGCCTTGGGCTGTTATTCTCCTGCCTGCCTTGGGCTGTTAGCCTCTTGCCGGCCTTGGGCTGTTAGCCTCCTGCCGGCCTTGGGCTGTTAGCCTCTTGCCGGCCTTGGGCTGTTATTCTCCTGCCTGCCTTGGGCTGTTAGCCTCTTGCCGACCTTGGGCCGTTAGCTTCCTAGCGGGGCTATCTTGTCTCTGTGTTGTTCCTCAGTAGATCTGCCTCAGACGTCCTGTTGGCAGAGGGCAGATCCAGCGAAGGGCCCGCGGGCCAGATCCAGAGCTCCCACGGAGGGCTATATGGAGACTGTTTGGGGCCCCTAGCGACCAGCGCTTGTTCGCGTTGTCAAGGAGACGGAGAGAGGGCCTGTCAGCGTGCCCACTCTGTGCAGAGCTGAGCCTCACCGCTCTGCCTCTCCCTGCAGGATTCATCCCTGGGATTGCCAATATGCTGAGATACTGTTGCGCAATCTCGTGTATTTCATCGAGTCGTTTCGCATTTTTTTGCAATCCTTTCGATTTTGAATGCGTCGGACTGTTGGATGTCTCTCGGTTGATTGGATTTCCATCACAGGTGAATGTGTTGTGTTGATACAGACTGTGTTCCTGTTCCTACAGGGAGCGCTGGCTTTACTGCTGCTGAAGAACCCTATCTTCCCCAAGGCTCACCGCCTAGCTGGTTATCACTACTCTGGTAGGAACGCTCTCCATCTACATCTCTCTCTCTCTCACTCCCTTTTGTCTTTCTATAGCTCTCTTTCTCCATCTTTCTCTCTTTCTATTTCTCTCCCTCCCTCTGGTTTCTCATACTATTTCTCTCGTCTGTCTTTCTCTGGTCTCTCTCTCTGGTCTCTCTCTCTGGTCTCTCTCTCTCTCTCTCTCTCTGTCTCTGTCTCTCTCTCTCTCTGTCCATGCCTAGCTACAGATCCCTTCTCAGTCCTACACAGTGCCAGCTGTAGTGGGAGTTAGGAGGGTGGTGGAGGGGGCGGAGGACAGCCAGTGTGTGTGTGCGTGTGTGATTCAGTGAGTGTGGCATAGCTGCAGAGGGCCGACTGTGTGTTTGTAGGCTCTGCTGTGGGGGGTGAGGGGAGAGGTAGGGAGGGGGCAAGGGGCTTGTAACGTGTGGTTAATCCCAGAAGACAGGAGAGCCATTGTTTACCCAGCCGTGTGTGGGTCCTAGCTGTCTGCAGCGTGTGTGTGTGCGTGCGTGTGTGCGTGCGTGCGTGAGCATAGTAGGGGGAGTAAGATTGTCCCCCCGCAGAGAAGCAGACATTCACAGTCGTCCTCTAGCGACTGTGTTTTAACCCTCCTCCCCTCTTATCTCCCTGTCTGTACCTCTCTCTGTCTCTCTCTCTTTCTCTCTCTCTGTCCCCCTCCCCCCCCACCTCCCCCTCAGGGTCAGACAGCTGGACTGCTGCAGAGAGGCGCTGCTTTAACAAAGGCATCGCGGCCTACAAGAAGGACTTCTTCATGGTGCAGAAGCTGGTATGTGTGCATGTCATGCTATGGGAGGACAGGCTTCCTGGCCTCTACGCAACTGGACACCCATGATATGATGTGGCTTATGTGTGTGCAGGGTTTCCCGCCAAAATTTTTTTAAGGTGGTAGGGTGGGGTTTGCGGTCATCAGACCGCGCGGGGGGGAAGGCTTGCCGTCAGACCGGGAGGGGAGGGGGGGGGGGGGGATAGTTTGTGTGATAGACTAACGCGCGGTGCGGAGAAGGGCGACTGGTGTTTGTCACGGTTTGGAATGGAGGGGAGAAAACAGGAATTTCTTTAACTTTTTTTTTACTTCCTAGTTAAGGCGGCGAACATTTGTTGCTTAGGCGGCCGCCTTAATTGAAAAGTGCTGCGGGAAACCCTGGTGTGTGTGTTGTGTCTGTGTGTGTGTGTGTGTGTGTGTGTGTGTGTGTATCTGTGTCCATGCGTTCCTCTGTATGTTTGTTCGTTTGTCGTTCCTCTTATGTGTGTCTGTACGCATGTGCCCTTGTTTGTGCGTGTGTTCTCATGTGTGTGTGTGTCTGTGTGTGTATCTCCCCAGGTGAGCACCAAGACAGTGGCCCAGTGTGTGGAATTCTACTACACCTACAAGAAGCATGTGAAGATGGGCCGTAACGGAGCGCTGCTGTACGGAGAAGCAGAACCTCCGGAGACCAGGACCACCGACGAGGAGCTGGACCACAAGGTGAGCTGGGGTCACGACCCCACCCTCCTGGGGTCACGACCCCACCCTCCTGGGGTCAAGACCCCACCCTCCTGGGGTCACGACCCCTTACTGAGCCTCAGGTGCTGCGCTCTCGTTCACCCTGCTAAATCACCCACAGAATGCACACACGCGCCTACACCCGCACACACACACACACACACCTATGTGCGCTCATACTCGCACGCGCTGGGGAGCGTCGGTTGGCTTCTAGAGAGTAACCTGCTTCGCTCCACCAACAGAGCTCTCACAGACTGGACTCTCGGAAGGAGGAAGAGGACAACAGGAAGTGGGAGGGGTCAGCTGGCAGGAAGCCAGGCGGCAGCAGCCCAGGGAGAATAACACAGGCCTTACAGGCCAGTGACAACGTAAGTTAGACACGATAAGGGTGTGCGGCGTGGAAGTGCCACGCTAGGAAGTAGGAGCGTTCCGTGCGTGACGGCATCTGCTAGACCAGGGGTGTCGAACTCTGGCCAAATCTGGTGTCATTATATTTGGCCCGCGAGATAATATCACATTTCTATTTGAGCTGGCACGCCGGTAACGCAGTGGTGTCAGGGACAGCAAGGCCTCCTGTGTTGGCCTAAACGCTATCAGAATCACTGACTTATGTTTTAATATATATATATTTTTTTAAATGCATGGGCCGCCACTGCGGTAACGCATGCACCGCTGATACTACAAATCCCAGAATGCTCTGCTAGTGCCTTGGTGCGTCAAGACCCGCAAGCATCCCCTCCTCATGCTCCCAGGCACCTCGGGCAGAGGTCAGACACTCCTCCCAAAAAGTGGCCAAACGGAAGGTGGAAAACAGGAGCTCTCTAGACAGGTGGGAGACAGAATATCTGTTCACCACCGTAAAAGACAGACCTGTTTGTGTTGTGTGCGGAACCAACATGGCTGTAACGGATGAATATAATGTACGAAAACACGAAACACCACGACAAGTACAAGGACCTGGACATGAAGCAGAAAGCACCAGAAGGTAGAGGAGATGAAAAGACGTTGGGTTTCCCTACAGACTATGTCCACAAAGGCACATCCCAAAGTGACGCTGCTGTAATAGCTTTATTGTGGCAGCTGCAGAGATAAATCAGCACGACCCTTTACTTCAATAAATATTCAATCTGGCCCGCGACTATGTCCCAGTTTTCAATTTTGGCCCGCTGTGTACCTGAGTTTGACACCCCGGTGCTAGACTGTAAAAGAGAGAGAATATGTCGACGTGAATGTGGTACTTCTGTTCTTAGCAAGTCAGCCATGCCGCCCTGGTTGAAAAAACAAGGCTTGTCAGACCAGCTGTGGTAGCTCAGCTCTCTGCAGGAGAAGCGGGAAACGTCCCAGCTCTGCTGCCCCCTAGTGGCTCCTGGCCCGCTTGGGTGGTTGCGTAACTTCAGGGTAGTGTCAGCAAACAATGACTCAGAAGACCTGTGGCCTGGTTCCATGTTCTTCCCATGTGAGCTGTAGGGTGAGGCTCTCCAGAGTGGGGTGTCTAGTCTTCCTGTCTCTCTGCTCTTACTTATTCATGGAATCCCTTTGACTTTGAGCTTTCTGCTGTTTTACTGACGATCGTGTGGCTGAATTCATCTAATCAGTGGTGTGTGTGTGTGTGGCTGTGTGTTTTTATCCTTTTGTGTGTATTTGCCTGTGTGTGTGCGTGCGTGCGTGCGTGCATGCATGTGTGTAAATATGCATGTGTTTTTCGATGTGTGTGTATGAATGTGTGTATATGTGTGTGTGTGTGTGTGCAGGCCGGGGCAGTGCTGGTGCTGAAGGGCCAGGAGGACGTGAGGAGGGATCAGCCTTCGTCTCGTGGCGGCCATCCTCATCCTCCTCCCTCTAAACCGCGGGCCGCTGCTGCAGCCAAGCCCCCGCCCAACCCCACGGGCCAGGAGGGGGAGTTCCCTTGCAAGAAGTGTGGCAGGTCGGTCTCTCTTGGTCTCTCCACACCTCCTAGTGTCTCCACACCTCCTAGTCTCTCCACACCTCCTAGTCTCCTAGTCTCTCCACACCTCCTAGTCTCTCCACACCTCCTAGTCTCCTAGTCTCTCCACACCTCCTAGTCTCTCCACACCTCCTAGTGTCCAGTCTCTCCACACCTCTTAGTCTCCTAGCCTCTCCACACCTCCTAGTCTCTCCACACCTCTTAGTCTCCTAGCCTCTCCACACTTCCTAGTGTCCTAGTCTCTCCACACCTCCTAGTCTCTCCACACCTCCTAGTCTCCTAGTCTCTCCACACCTCGTAGTCTCCTAGTCTCTCCACACCTCCTAGTCTCTCCACACCTCCTAGTGTCCTAGTCTCTCCGCACCTCCTAGTCTCCTAGCCTCTCCACACCTCCTAGTGTCCTAGTCTCTCCACACCTCCTAGTCTCTCCACACCTCCTAGTCTCCTAGTCTCTCCACACCTCCTAGTCTCCTAGTCTCTCCACACCTCCTAGTGTCCTAGTCTCTCCACACCTCCTAGTCTCCGAGTCTCTACACACCTCCTAGTCTCTCCACACCTCCTAGTCTCCTAGTCTCTCCACACCTCCTAGTCTCTTCACCCCTGCACACCTCCTAGTCTCCTAGTCTCTCCACACCTCCTAGTCTCTTCACCCCTGCACACAGGCAGACTCGGGCTTTAGTTTCCCTCATGTCTTACATCCTGGTTTACGCATGCTATTAAATCATTGATATTTGTTTATGTCAATGTGACGAGGAGGATGGTGCAAATTCTGACGTTCGTTCGAAGGTGTTTTGCATAATACTTCACGTGCAATTCGAAACGGGTGTGTTTATTTGTTTTGACGATATTGGTTCTCAGTTGACTTTAGCAATGCACAGATCTACTACAGCACGAGGGTTTAGCGTGAGTGTGTGTCAAGTCGATATAAATGGTGTGAAGTGTGTTCTGTGGTAGTGGAACAGGAAGGTATCCAGCAGCTCTTGTCAACCTCCAGCTGACTGTCTGAGTAGCTCACCCATGGCAACGGCTGTCCTGTTTTTATCAACTGTCTCCTAGCAACTGAGAGTGCACGCATGCCATGCAGTGCCGTGCCCAGCGACTGTGTACATGATACAAACACGCCTCTCCACCATCCCAGAGGGGTGCGATGACACCATGTGACCCTGAAACGAGTGTCATCACAGAACCAATTATCCTCTCGTTAGTTCCAGCAAGGACGAGAAACAGCAGCGAACGACCATCACGACCAGGGCGGCACACCCTGTGTGACCTACGACTTTTACCCAATTACCCCTCTGTCGATCCCAGCAGAAACAGGGAACGACCCCGGGGCCGTGCAACCCTGTGTGACCTCTGACCTTTCTCCCTATCCCCCCCCCCCCCCCCCCTTCCAGAGTGTTCTTCAAGGTGAAGAGCCGCAGCGCCCACATGAAGAGCCACGCGGAGCAGGAGAAGAAGGCGGCCGCGCTGCGCCAGAAGGAGGCCGAGGAGCGGGCGGCGGCCGAGGCGGCGGCCCTGCTGGCCGCGCGGCACAACGGCGCGCTTCCGGGGGCCGCGGGCGGCGACAGCACCAACGACGACTCGACCGAGGACGACGAGGACAGGAACGACGTGGACTGGCACTGAGAACACGGGGGGGGGGTGGGGGGGGGGGGGGGTGGGTGGAGAGGGAGGCTGTGTAGCTGCTCACCTGGCCCTAGCTGCACACCCGGGACTCAGCTGTTCAGTAGAGGGCGGGAGAGAACGTTCTAGATCGTGCTTAAGGTCTGTCTGGGAATCCTCTCTCCAGACACATATCATTCAACAACAGGCAGTGGCGTTGGGAGGGGGTGGGGGGCTAGCACCCTCCCCTGGCACTCCCGCAGACCTGTCGCCTCGCGGTGTCCTTGATTGGCATGGACAGCCACGTCTAGGATAGCAGTGCTATCTATACGAGTTGGCCTGCATTGACCTTTACTGGTGCCAGGATAAACTCAGTCAGCATGGCCGCTGGTTCATTTCTGTCCGCACCTACAAATCCTCCACAGTGACCCCCCCAGCCCTCGTCCCGTCGGCCCCGCTGCCCACTGCCTTGCACCTGCTGCAGCTAGGCTGTGTAGCTGCTCACCTGGCTCTAGCTTCACACCCGGAACTCAGCTGTTCAGTAGAGGGCGGAAGAGAACGTTCTAGTTCACGCTTAAGGTCTTTCTGGGAATCCTCTCTCCAGACACGTATCACTCATCAACAGGCGATGGCGTTGGGAGTTGATCCTGCATGGAGGTCCTGGACATTACGGAAGGATAGCTAGCTAGCGTCTTTAGTCATCAGGGATGTTGTCACTTTCGCGCGAGAGACTTTGGGCGAACAAAGGCACGCGGAGCAGGAGAAGAAGGCGGATACCTTCCCGTTCCAATACCACAGAAGGCGAAGAAACATCCATGGAGTTGGTCATTGGCCAATATCGAATGAAATATAATTTTTTATTTACTCGGAAAAAACGCAAAAAGTTGACACCTGTGTTTGCCAGGTGCAACTCTGGTCTCCCTGACACTCAGGTTCACAGAGACTTCCTGGTACACCACCGGTATCCAGGAAGTCAACAGCGAGGCTCTTCCTCGACAACGCAGTGGACTGAACCTGAGTCTGTTTGTAAAACTGCTTCACATTTTCTGTGAAACAGGACGTCCCCTGCACGCATTCAGGGACCGGTTTACTCCCGTGTATGTGTGAGAGGAGTGTTGTATGTGTGTGTTTCTAGTATGTTCACCTAAGTTGCTTGTGAAGCTATCAGGGGATATGTCTGCCTCACAGACACAGGGCTATGTGCGACAACAGCCATGACACTGCTCTGACACAAGGACCTCCTCCACACACACGGGCTCCTCCTACTTCTCCTGCCTGCCCCAACCTGGCCCCTCCCACACAGACTGGCCCCTCCCACTTCAGCGTGAGCTCCTCCCCCTCGGCCCTTTCAGCCGCTCAGCTCGTCAGGTCGTGTTAGACTGTCTGGGATTCCTCCGGTGAGACACAGTGCATCCAGCCACAGCCATTCACACACATGAACAAACTGTCCTATAGTCTACTGCTGACGCTACTGTCTTGGTTTTCTAGGGACCTGTAGAGAAACCCACAGAGAGCCCACTATGTGTGCGTGCGTGTGAACACTTTTCTTTGCCTGTTGTCCCTTTATCATTCAATTCTACCAGACGCTTGGTCAGTGACACGTCTACCAAACAGGAAGTTCTGTACTTTGGGTTCGATCCTCTGAAATCCCTGCTCCCCCTCTCTGGCCCTCTGGCTGTCTGGCTCTCTGGCTCTCCGGCTCTTTGGCCCTCTGGCTCTCTGGCTGTCTGGCTCTCCGGCTCTCTGGCCCTCTGGCCCTCTGGCCCTCTGGCCCTCTGGCTCTCTGGCTCTCTGGATCTCTGGCTCTCTGGCCCTCTGGCTCTCTGGCTCTCCTGTTCTCACTGTTGCTGCCTTCGGTGTTACCATGCTCTTTATCTTTAAATGACAATCAATTTTACAAAGGTCTTTTTTTATATTCAAGAAATTGCTGTTACGTTTTGCCTGTATCTATCAAATAGTCATTGTTGTATTGTGAATATGGTTGTTGTTGTTGTTGTTATTATTATTATTATTATTATTATTATTATTATTATTATTAAGGATATCGGGATGTGCTGTTGTTAATTGTACAACATATTATTATTATAATAATTATTACAGTTATTTTATTGTCATTTGTGTCGCTGATTGGTTGTTGAGCTCTGTTTTTGATTCGTCTGTGGGCGTCACTAGGCGGAACACGCCAGACTCTAGCTGCCTGTGTTTAAACTGTGAGGTTCTAGAACTAGCTCGAAAACAGCCGTAAGAAGGAAAAAAAAGACGGAATTTGACAGTAACGTATGTGCAATAGAACACCCTGGTCCCTGCCCCCTGCTGCCCCCTACCCCAACCTAGAACACCCTGGTCCCTTCTGCCCCCCACCCCAACCTAGAACACCCTGGTCCCTTCTGCCCCCCACCCCAACCTAGAACACCCTGGTCCCTTCTGCCCCCCACCCCAACCTAGAACACCCTGGTCCCTACTGCCCCCCACCCCAACCTAGAACACCCTGGTCCCTACTGCCCCCCACCCCAACCTAGAACACCCTGGTCCCTACTGCCCCCCACCTCAACGCTACCCTAAAGCCATACGCCTCCTCAGTGTGTCTAAGGTTTCTCTCCTGCTAAATATGGGATGGCAACATTGAGACTGTCTGTTGATACTGGGGGGGGGAGCTGTTCTGACAGCCTTTATCTTTGCTTATCTCTCTTTACCCCACCCCACCCCCCCCCCCCCCCACGGTCCAATGCCCTGCTATGTCGCCATGCCAACAGGCAGGCCCCAAACTGTCAGCTATGATGGGGAGCTGGGAACTGCTTAAGGGGGAACGTCTCCACAGACCCCCTCAGCTCAATCTGGGTCTATGCACAGTGTGTGTGATACAGGTGTGTGTTTGTGTGAGACTGTGTATATGTCAGATACAGGCATGTGTGTGTGTGTGTGTCTTATACAGGTGTGAGTGTGTGTGTGTCAGATACAGGCGTGTGTGTCTGGTACAATTGTGTGTGTGTGTGTCTGACAAGGGTGTGTGTGTTTGCAAGAATGCATTTTGAGGTGAAATATCACTCTGAAAATCAGCCATTTGATATAAAGACGTTTTCCCGACTGTTCACTTTTACGATCTTAATTTATGTATCCTTAAATGACTCCTTTCTGTTCCCTCCCGGGGCATTTGTTTGGAAATGGTTTTCCAACTGTTAAACAGAACTGTGGATAAAATGGAGGGCACTTTCTTTGCTTTCTTTGCTTTCATCCAACATGTCAAGGGAATTAAAAATCAAAGGTTTATTTAGCTAGAGAATAGAATATATATAAATGAATGAAATTCTATGGATGCATACTTTCTGTGCTATTTTCCTATGAGGTTCAAACTAATGTTGACAATGGAACGGAATCTCATGCTTTTTACTACGATGTAACTTATTTGTTTTGATTTTTACCACCTGTGTTTTTTGTAATTAAATATGGAAAGGCACTGTTAATAATAATAAAAAAAAAACGATTTACAATTAGAGTGTGTTTACTTTTTTCCAACACGTTCACGTAAACATGGTTCAATATCCCCCATGGGAGCAATAAACGACAACTTAATAATCTTGGATTATGAAAGTACTTCTCTTAATGCTTGACTATGTTTAGCCTATGGCAGTGGTTCCCAATCCTGGTCCTCGGGCACCCCTGTCCTGCATGTTTTAGATGTTTCCCTGCTCCAACACACCTGATTCAAATGAATGGGTCGTTATCCAGCTCTGCAGAAACCTGTTAACGATCATTCATTTGAATCAGGTGTGTTGGAACAGGGAAAGATCTAAAACATGCAGGACAGGGGGTTAGGGTTAGGGTTCCGAGGACCAGGGTTGGGAACCACTGGCCTATGGTCTACACCTCTCTGTGTCACCGGCCATCTCTAGAGGAGAGGAACCCTCACTCCTAACACTCAAGGTTCCTTACCCTGTTTCTCCTCCATTAGTTTTACTGGGAGTTTATCCTTGTCTTCCGTGAGTGTTTTCTCTGCTTGAGGTGTATTTCTCTGGGCGTATGTCAAGCACTCTTTTACATTGCTTGTAGAAGGGCTATAGTAATCAATTTGATTCATGTTCAGAAAATGATAGTGTAGTGCAATTAGCTGCTGTTCCTCTAACATACACCAGAGGGCAGTATTGTCAATGATTTTCATCAGTCACAGGGACATGAGAGAAAGAGGACACCGTTTTGCTTTGACCATATTGACAGTTAGCAGTTATAACTTTTTTTGATTAGAGCCTATGGCTACTGGCCTACCAGCAGTGATACCAGGATTCTGCAGTTTTTCTCCTACTACCAGCAGTGATACCAGGAGTCTGTGGTGTTTCTCCTGAGACCAGCAGGAATCTGTCCAGTTTTCCTCGGGTAAAAAATAAACACCAGCAGACTGAAAAGTAGAGGAGTGTGATGCTGGCCAATCAGAAGTGTGATGTGGAGGGCCTGTTTCGATTATGCCCAATCAGAGGGATGAGGGGGCTGGTGTGGTTAAAAAGATAAGAGTAGCTGCCAACTCCACAGAGCGCCAGAACAAGCAGCCTGGATTCCTGGGGTCTGGATGGGGGAGAGAGGTCCTCTCCAGACTGCTCTGGTGAGGCCAGGCAGCCCAGTCGCCCTCCCCAGCTCCGAGCACTCCTGCTGGGCTTGGATTACTCGAGGACCCACTCTCAGTGTGGTTGGTTAAACAGGCATGGGCAGCCATACAGGTGTACAGTCCCCCCCCCCCCCCACCCACCCTCCCCATCTACTTCCATTCAGGTTAGCAGCCTCAACACTTCCAGACTGGGGTTACACAATGGATTGACTACACTCCAGATGTAGCCAGTAGACCTAATCATCAAGGGAGGGAGGGAGGGAGGGAGGGAGGGAGGGAGGGAGGGAGGGAGGGAGGGAGGGAGAGGATGGAAGGAAGGAAGGAAGGAAGGAAGGAAGGAAGGAAGGAAGGAAGGAAGGAAGGAAGGAAGGAAGGAGGGATGGAACTAAGGAAGCAAGGAAAAAAGGAAGGGGGGTGAAGGAATTAGAAAGGTGGGGATATCTATAAGTGGCTTGCATATTGATCGAGAGTAATCAAGGTGCAGACTGGGCAGAAACCACTGCTCGGTGACTCCCTTCCTACACTTGGCTGTCTTACCTCCCCTGCAGTCTCCAGATTGATACGTTAGAGAGAGACCGTCGGGGGAGAGATGTGGAATACTTCACGGGGCTCCACAAGTCCCTTAGTTGCCATTGCTCAAGACGAGAGTCCACACACAGCACGTTCTCAAATTCCACAGTCAGCGTTTACGAGCCCCTAGTGTGGTTTGAGCCGGTAGGAGGAGGTGGGAGGTGGTGGATTCCTCTGAGAGACAACGGTCACAGAACGAACAAGATCTCTCCGTCACACGCTCCCTCCTTCCCAAGGTGACCGGTGGTGAATATTGGAGTTTGGGTATCAAACTGACGCAGAATACCTCAACACTGACCTGCCATGGCTATTTCACACTGAGAGGAAATGATGCTATTCTGTAATTCTGTAACTCAATTATTGTTCCCAAACCACATGCATCCCTCCATAAAGACAGCCAAGTAGATGGAAATTCCTCCCTGGGCCCTGAATTCAACATCAATCATTCTTTTTTTCTTCCTAGCCTGGCTCTTAGGGGAAGTTAACTTTTTTCAACTTTTCGTTTTCCTCCTTCTGAAAGCCAGCGATCCCAGTAGCAGCTCAAGCAACACTTCCAATGCAGTCTGGAAACTTTAAGGAGAATAAAAACGTAACCTAAAACACCCAAATGACATTCAAAAGCTCTCAGTCGAACTTTGAAAGGGGATCTACTTTGAAATGACTCGCTTGGTAATAAAAAGAAGCACTCAAACGAGCAGTTATGTCTAAACGTGTTGGCACACATTAGGTTCACCACTGACTCTCAAAGCTGGCACCTTCCGTTTATGAGTTTCATGATTCAGTGGCTCTCTGATACACATGAAAGAGTTGCGGGTGAAGCCGAAGGAACATTGAGCCAAAAGTCCTGTTCTCTCCGCTGGCGTTGTGTTCTCTCAGTTCGGGCCCGTTTTTAAAGAGGGGGAACTTGAGAAATGTCCTGTCATAAAATGAATGTAGTAAAGACGTCGTGGCTGCTATTGTAATCTTGCTGAGTTGAGTTAGCAGAGGAAGGGTCCTGTGGTGCTTCTAACAGTCCTGGTTTTAGTTCTAGTGTTAGCTCCCTTTACTCAGCCTTCTGGTTCCACACGTGGGCCTGGGTTTGGGTCTGGTTCTGGGCCCGTTTCTAAGCCTGGTCCTGGTTCTAGACCTGGGTTTTAGTCTGGTTCTTGGTTTGTTTCTGGACCTGGTCCTGTTGTTATGGTGACCCGGAGGAGCATCGGTTGTTATGGAGACATGGATCAGCATCAGTTGTTATGGGGACTTGGAGCAGCATCAGTTGCAGGAGCTATGGTTTCATTATATGTGCGCGGGAGACTTGTTATTGAGAAAATTATATTTAACGGTCACATCCTACGTTATTAAAAAAGCAAACCTATGGCACTGATCTGTTGTTAAAGTGACTTGGACCAGCATCGGTTGTCAAGGTGTGCAGGAATAATTGTAGCTGTGAGACTCTTTTCTGTTCTGGTGTTTCCCCCGGTTCCAGATTTACACCTTCTCTTGCATGTCTCATCTCTGTGGCCAAGGGCAACAGAATTATAATGATTCGGCGGGTTCAACTTGGGTTATACATTGAAATACATTCATACACTAACACTCACCCCTACACACACACACACCCCAACACACACACACTTGAAGTTCCCCACAAAAATGAGTAACTACAATGATAGTTGTAGATCATTCCTTCCTGTTCTCTGTGGTACGTTGAGAAAAACCTTGTGTCAGACAAGGACAAACTGGAAACAAGAAAGAGGTTCTCTGATATCTCTGTCTCCAGCTCCAGACCGAGTATGTCTGAACCTCCAGTGAGAGGACAGGCCTCAGGGATCTACAGAACATTGCACAACAAGGTAGACACGTATTCCTCGGTAACAAAGTATATAAGAAGGCCAAACTGTCACAGAAGCGCATTCGTTGAATGTCCTCAGTTCCACTTGAGAAAGACTAGGCTGGCAGAAGAATGCCATGCATCATGGCTGGGAGGTTCCGTCCCCCCTCCCTTCTGCACGCCCCCCCCCCCCTTCCCCTCACCCCCCCCTTACCAGGACATGCCTCATTGTCAGTGGCCCAGTCTGGCTGTGTGACACTGGATATCTTTGTTTCAAGGGGAGGGAGGGAGAGAGGGAGGGAGGGGGGGGGGGGGAGAGAGAGGGGGAGGGAGGGTGAGGGACGGGTAGAGCAACACGCCACGTTGGGTGTCTGTTGAGTCCTGTTTGTGTCTGTTACCATGAGAACGGCGGCCCTGTGACGGCGGAGGGAAGGGAGGGAGGAAGTCTGCGGCTGCCAGTTGTGTGTGTGTGTCAACGTGTGTGTGCGTGTCAATGTGTGTGTGCGTGAGTGAATGCATGTGTGTGCGTGAGTGGATGTGTGTGTGAGTGCACGTACGCGTGAATTCTCGTGCATGGGTGTGTGACTATGTGCATGTGTGGGCACAGCATGTGAATATGTGTGAGTGTGGGCACAGGCACAGCATGTGAGCATGTGTGTGTGTGTGTCTGTGTGTGTCTGTGTGTGTGTGTGTCTGTGTGTGTCTGTGTGTGTGTGTGTGTGTGTATGTGTGTGGGGCATGTTGATTCTGCTGGCCTTGGGGCCCGAGGGAGGCTCCAGAGAATGAGGTGGGGCAGCGGTAGCCAAAAGCTCAGGAAGAGGGCTCTGGTGATGGGAGAGACCCCAGACCTGACCCCCTCCCAGGCCTGCCCCCTCCCAGGCCTGACCCCCTCCCAGGCCTGCCCCCTCCCAGGCCTGCCCCCTCCCAGGCCTGACCCCCTCCCAGGCCTGCCCCCTCCCAGGCCTGCCCCCTCCCAGGCCTGACCCCCTCCCAGGCCTGCCCCCTCCCAGGCCTGCCCCCTCCCAGGCCTGACCCCCTCCCAGGCCTGCCCCCTCCCAGGCCTGCCCCCTCCCAGGCCTGCCCCCTCCCAGGCCTGGCCCCTCCCGGCCTGGAGCCAGCTGCTCTCTGGACAGGCTGGGAGTGGAAGGCTGTCTCTAACACTGTGTCTGGTTGTCATAGTCTACACCATGTGCATGATCCTCTTTGAACTGGATAGTCATCAGAATGGGATGATGTTATTTAGCTTGATTCCACTGTGTTGTTAAGTCATTAAGGTGTGACGGTTTGCGTATTAGGCCCTCTCAGTGCCTTGGGTCAGAGACAGTTGAAGAAATCAAACTTTAATCAGAAACGTGTGAGAACGCATTGACAAGTCATGGTCAATTATGAAGGTCAATTATGAAAATGTGTTACTGATGTGTTGAAAGTGGACTTTGCACGTGAGGTCTTAGACTTGGCTGTATCCAGTGGACAAGCAGTAAACACATTCAACCGTAAACACGGTTCACACAGACTAAACAACTGATGAGATTAGCTTCCATGCTGAGGCATGTAGGAGCTAGCTAGCATTAGCGCTGGCGCTAGTATGTACATGCACAATGTGTGAATGGAGTCCTTATAGATGCCAACGAGGAGAAATAAGCAGAGGAGAACCTGGGAGTTTTTACTTGGAACTCTGGAACAAGTACAACAATGGAGATGTGGAAGTCTTAACACTCATGGTCTACTAGCAGGAATATACAACATCGTTCCCTCAGAACACAAAACACAAGCAAAGAGAAAAGGATTAACACAAAAACACCTTTTTATTGTGGTTTTGGGGGGGGGGGGGGAGGTGGGGGAGGTGGGGGGGGTCGAAGGTATGGTGGGGGGTGGGGGGGGGGGGGGGTGGTGGATGCTATACAGCTTTCTCGTCTTCTGATGAACATCCATGCTTCTACGATTCTACGAGGGCTGGACCAGAAAACAGAGAAGGCATTTGTTAAACTTTATTGCTTTACCATACTACTATACTACTACACTATACTATTACACTATACTACTATACTATACTATACAATACTGCGTCTGCTAAATGCATAAACGTAAACATATTAAATCAAATGAATAACATATTTTCATGTATTATATTCCCAAGTGCAAGTCTGTTTTCTCAGTTTATCTATTAGCAGTCATATGTCACAGGGTTGAGATTTCTATTGTATAACTGATCCAGGAGACCTACCTGTCTAGTTGAATGTGTGACTTTCAGTTCCACCATGTCCGAATCCTGAGAAAGTAGAGCGAGAGAGAGAGCGAGACAGAGCGAGAGAGAGAGAGAGAGACACACACACACACACACAAGGACAGAAACCTTACATCACATGACAGAAGGAGAGGGCACTATGTTGGTGGAATGTTCCGGAGTTCGGTTTCAAAGGAGACAAAAGAGCAGCTGAACCCCAACGCATCCTGCTGCTCTAGAACCATCAGATGGAACCGTCAGACGGAACTGTACCGACAACAACACCGTCACCATGACGCCTGACCCCTGTCCAGCACTGGCACTGAATTCCAACAATTCCTCTCGTTCAGGAAATCTCCAAAACCCAGTTTGTAAAGCAAACTATTATGTAATAGACATTTAAGTGACTGAGTTCTCTAGGTCATCACTAGATATCTTAAGATCTGGGTCAGCTGATATGAACACAGTACCATACTGTGAGCAAGCTTTGTCTTGTACTAAATGTTCTACACCCTGGACCCTGGTTGTCCCTGGATACAGAGGTCAGGGGACATCCTATCATTTTACAAGGTGACCCAGAGACAAGGACAAATATGTTTATTAGTAACCCTGCAATCACCAGTGACATTAACGTGCAGTCTGAACCATCAACTGACTACCAAGCGAACCAGAGGGTGACAACATACCTTTAGGCCCAAAGAGGGCTGCGTAGCAGGGCTTGTTACAGTAAGGCTTGCCATCGTGCTGGAGGGAAGAAGAGGACAGCATGAGCCTTCGACGCATGACATCATTTGATGCATTATGTCACTCTTTGTTTGTTTGGGCTTTTATAGGTCACTTCTCGTAAGGGTTCACGGCTTCAGAATGAAGGCGGACCAGAATGTTCTGAATGTGTGTGTGAGGAACGTGTGGGGTGTGTGTGAGGCCTTTGTGTGTGCGGGCTGTGTTACTTGTGTGTATCGAGGTGTGTGTGAGGTATCCGATGTGTGTTGAGGTGTGTGTTCGGAGTGTACTGAGGTATGTGTGAAGCGTACGTCTGCTGTGTGTAAGGTGTGTGCCTGAGGCGTGTGTGAGGCGTGTGCGAGGTCTCACCTGTGCGTGTGAGCCAGATGCCAGAGTCTTGTTGCATTTCTCACACTTCAGACAGGGCCTGTGCCAATCCTTCCCCAAGGATGTCACCCGCTCCGCTGCCAAGGCAACGCAGACATGATTATTGGATGATCAATGCCACACTCATCTTTCCACCCACACACTTTGAATTACACACACACACACACATACACACGCACGCACACAAAAGGCAATGTAGTCTGCAGAGGGCGTGATAGGGTCATTTTGGGTTTACGCTATTATTATTGTATATTATGTTGTGAGACTGTGATTCGAATTTAAGGAGGCGCTTTGAGTGCAAGAAAGGCACATTAGAAATTAAATGTATAATCATTATTATTATTATTACACTGACAAAGCACCAGACCATACTAGATGATCCCAGAGTCGGGACAGAGTGTAACGTCTATGCTCCACAGGTGTGGTCTGAACCACGTGAACATTATCTGTGCTCTTTCCTCACATCAGATGAGGGAGACATGGGCACATTGCCTGACTGGCTGGGTGTGGTGCTTGACAGAGGAGAGAGTCCTGGAGGAATCTGCACTCCCCTCCCTCATCCTCCCTCTCCCTCGCATCATAAAGTCTGATAAAAGAACGTCTTTATCTGTTGGGCCGGGCCCTGGAGACAAGGACTTTAACGAGCAGCGATGTTGACGGTTGTAAAACCAGCGAGGGCAGCTGTGGTCATGTGCCTCTGGTTGTTTTTACGACCGTTTAGGATGAGGACCTCCTCGGGACCGCAGAGCGCAACCATCACGAGGGAGGGAGCGGCCAACCGGCGAGCACGGAACTCAACGCCGGACGACCCTGAGACAACCATTACTCCCACGCAAATACCGTCTGGAAACGACGATAGGAGGAAGAAAAAGTTTGGGGTTTTGGAGCACTGAGGCCATCTAATAGGGCCATAAATATGTTGTGAGAATCCCATTATGACCATGTGAGGGTGTAAACGTGCATGAGGGGCTCGCTAAAGTCTGGTGCGAGAGAGGATGTTAAACAAACGTTTGTACGTTGAAATGATGGAAGATCGTGAGCTCACAGCTGATATACAGGCTCAAAAAACGTGTGTTTCAGTCCAGTGTGTCTGTGTGTTTCAGTCCAGTGTGTCTGTGTGTTTCAGCCCAGTGTGTCTGTGTGTTTCAGCCCAGTGTGTCTGTGTGTTTCAGTCCAGTGTGTCTGTGTGTTTCAGCCCAGTGTGTCTGTGTGTTTCAGCCCAGTGTGTCTGTGTGTTTCAGCCCAGTGTGTCTGTGTGTTTCAGCCCAGTGTGTCTGTGTGTTTCAGCCCAGTGTGTCTGTGTGTTTCAGCCCAGTGTGTCCGTGTGTTTCAGCCCAGTGTGTCTGTGTGTTTCAGCCCAGTGTGTCTGTGTGTTTCAGCCCAGTGTGTCTGTGTGTTTCAGCCCAGTGTGTCTGTGTATCTCAGGCCAATGGTGTGTCCTGACAGTATTCCAGCAGACTCTGGTTGGGTAAGGCGGAACAGAATCCAGGCCAAATCTTCACTAATGACTGCATTTACTTCCAATAACAAGTCACAGCAAGCAGGAAACACTGGACCCTGCCTCCCTGACTTCTTGGTGCCCCTGCCTCTCTCCCTCTCTGCCTCTCTGCTGCCTCTGCCTCTCTGTCCCCCTGCTTCCCTGCTGCCTCTGCCTCCAGGCCAAACTAGCATGGTGTTAAGCTCCACAGGTTAAGCTCTTCTGGAAAGTTTGTGTCAAATACATTTGGTTGTTGTGATGAACGAGGCAAGCCTTCACTCCTCATCACTCAATCCTCAGGTTTTTAGATGTATTTTCTGGGTGTGTGTGTGTTTCTCTTGTGTGTGTGTGTGTGTGTGCACCATGGAGAGAAGCGATGCGTGACCAGGGTAGTGAGAGACAGAAGAATAGACAGATCTGCTCTTTGCATCAGGGGACGTGGACTTCGTAGCTATGTGGAGGTCGTCCAACACTCACTCACACATGGTTCTGTGGAAAAACACCCAAATGGGGAAACGTTCAACCATTTACTCAATGAACTTTCTCAATGTCTCTACACTAACCACAAGACCGGGTAACTGTGTCCTGTGAAGACGAAGGCTCTTTCCTTCCTTCTACATCCAGATATTTTATGGATGCTTGTGGACAGACCTTCTAGTCATAGATGACTTTGTCTGAGGAAAAACGCTTTACCGTCATAAAACAATCGTAGGAATTTGAGCTTTGCAGAAACCTTTGCCCAAAAACCATTTTGAAAGCAGAAACAAGATAAACTGTGGATAAACCACAGAGAGGACCGGGTACTACCGAGATACAGTAAACACTAGAATCTAATTGTAGTTCCTGGGTAATTTCCTACACAGACTAAGGATTGTTGACAATTACCCCCCCCCCCCCCTCTCCCTCTCTATCCCTATGTGCCAGTGATCCTGAAGCTAATTCCAGGCAGGGTGGACTTTATTGTTTCCCTCTCTGGAAACAGAGTAAATTTGCCCTCCATCGCTCAGAGGGCGGCAGCAGCAGTAGCATGATTGCTTCCATCTGATGGCCCGAGCAATAGTCAGACTTCGAGTCGAGAGAGAGAGACAGGGAGAGAGAGGGAGAGGGAGAGGGAGAGGGAGAGGGAGAGGGAGAGGGAGAGGGAGAGGGAGAGGGAGAGGGAGAGGGAGAGGGAGAGAGAGAGAGAGAGAGAGAGAGAGAGAGAGAGAAGGAGGGAAGGAGGGAGGGAGGGAGGGAGGGAGGGAGGGAGGGAGGGAGGGAGGGAGGGAGGGAGGGAGGGAGGGAGGGAGGGAGGGAGGGAGGGAGGGAGGGAGGGAAAAATTGAAATAGATAGAAGGAGGATGGAAAAAAAAAAGAGGGGGAAAAATGGAAAGACACAAACAAGAGTTAAGAGGAGTACACAGACTGATCCCTTAGGAAGAGGGGCAGGCCATCAGGATGGGGCTAGGAGATCAACAGTATGGAGAGCAGAAGACCAGCATAGACCAGATTGGGGGTGAGGGCCTACAGCTGCAGCTGGAGTTATGTTCATCAACATGGCTCACAGCACAGCTGCAGAGCCAAGCCGACACCTCGAAATATGATGTGAAGCGAATATGTGAGTAGAGAAAACTGATAACACATGCTCCAGGGGTTGAGAATACAAAGCTTTGCTTTGATTTCTCTCCAACCCTGAGGATTCCTATTCTAAACTGTGTTTTTTTTTTCACCACATGAAAGAAAAACAGAGAAACCATCGAAACAAATGTGTGCTTGTTTTGGCTCAAAGGGGAAAGTTAATCTGCGGAAAGGAAAGGAGAAGAGACGTCTCCCAAGCCAGCGAGGTCGATCCATCTGACTGACAGTCCGAACCAAGCGCTCCCTCTACAGAGCCTCTCTGTGTCTCCTGAGATGGAGCAGCGACTTAACTCAGGCCAACGTGGTGAATGAATCAGGATCAAGGCACAAAATAAAAAAGGCCTTCCATCATTTCCCCAGAAGCCCGAATCAGTCCTGCTTCCATGGAATGCCCCGGAGGACGACTCAACCATGTCTGACTGCTTCTTCCTCTAACGTTTCTCAGAGGCAATCTCTCACGACAAGAAGAAATGCATCCTCTCGAAGGGAAAGTCCTTTCAGATGTTTCCGATAAAGCCACAGAAGCTCTTTATTCCTACCAGTAGCAGTAGACCTGGTGGAGGCACAGTTGAGTGAGGCTGTGCCTCCACTGTGCCTCCACTGTGCCTCCACTGTGACTCCACTGTGCCTCCACTGTGCCTCCACTGTGCCCTGTCCTTGTGAGTTGGGAAGGACTTTGCCTCACTGGCCCTGGATTATCTTCTACTGATAACCTCTGCTTTGCAAAATTAGTTTATGCAAAACTTGACATGCAAATCCTGAGATGAATAGACGCGCATGGCTTGCCGGCTAACCACACTAACTGTCCATTGTTTGTTTATAGATAGCGTGCTGTGAGCAAGATGTTATGAGCAAAGCATTTATAGCTTGACTACTATCATCACTTCAAAAACGGAAAATCATTTTCGACAAAATTCTTAAAATATAAAAAGTAAAGGTTGGTGTGCAACAGAATATTTGTTCTTCTAAGTAATTATGACTTCCCGCTATCCGTGCGTTATCTTACCATTTTAACGATCTAAATAGGGGCTTAAACATAGTGAAATATTCAGACATGCTTTCATTTTACAGAACAGGAAATAGCGGATAATTCCACGTCAGATTGACCCAGGGTGGCAGTACAACTGCATGAACCAGCAGAACTCTACTGCAGCAACACAAATAAAGATTTATCAGATAAACTGAGATTATTATGATTTTTGCTCAAACGAATGAACATACAATTTCAACTTGACAATTAATGTGTCAATTAACAGAATTAAAAAAATCTTACCAAAGTAAACCTCCTTATCGCATTTTGGGCACTTGGGCATTTTTGCAAAATTAAGTGATGATCTCCAAGAGAGTAAGAGAGAAAGTATCCTGAACTTGTACTGCTGCCCACCTGTGTGTTAACAACCACGCCTCGTTCTGAACACCAGATGTGCGCGGGGACGCGTATTTATACCACTCAGGAAATAGTTTGCGCTCGATGAAACTTTTTCTTTTTGAATAGGGAGGGAGAGGCTTTGTGGGCGCGCTTGCGTCGTAGGAGAATGTGCGCGTGTATGTAGCGAGGGTGTATGTATGCGACAGAAATATTCTTTTCTGATGTGAAGTTGCCTTGAATTTGCACTGAAACTAGATGTATAATATTACTAATGTAATATTGATCTTGTACCTCAAATATAATAAAGCCATTTAAACATCACAAAAAAGTTGTTAAACAGTGACATGCTATAATTATTGTGTAACTAAATCACAATATTGCTCATTGAAATAACTATATTTAGTCATATTTTCATTGGGAAGGCTGGTTTAACTGGTTCTTAGAAATATTTGCTCATCATTTGGGGCCATGCTTTTTATGTAGGAGCAACACCTAGTGTCAAAGTTCATCATGCTGTGCATGCAGGTGTTTATTTCAGCCAAACACAATCTACTCCCGAGAACTGGGGTTTTACATTGAAAACGTATAGGGGGAGGTCAAAAAACGTTTGGTAAACAAAACAAAAGGAAATATTGAGCTTCTGTAGGGAGTTTGGAGGGAATGCCTGATCGTGCTTGGTCTAGGCAGGATATGAGTTCTGACTTGAAAGCGGTAAAAATGTTGTCAATTCAGCTGCCTCATTCCTACACAGATCTGCTCCTTAACCCCAATCAGTCTAATGGCAGAATTCCACCTCGGAAAACATTTTATATATATATATATATATAAATTTGATTTATTATGGCATATACCGTATTTATTACTACATCGATCCTATACCATTAAGAAAACGTGTACTCGGAAACAAACCTTATTTCTCAAAACCTGTTTGCAGCTTCATATCGCATCCAGTGTGCCCAGAGACAGTGGTGGAAACAGGAAGTTGTGATGGTTGATAGGAATGGGTATTCATGTTTAGTGAGGGTCTGACATCTTTGTGTCTGAACACCCCTTTAGCGAGAAACGTATAGGAGCTCACCCAGTTCGGGTCTGCTCAGAAAGCAGACGTCTGAAATGGGATCTGTCTGTCAGTCACACCTCCTATTCACCACAGCACTTCAAGGAAACCTTGCACACCTTGCAACGTTATCTAGATATGGGAGCATGATGGAATGTGACATTGACGTAGGGCGGTTCATGGGCTCACCCTCGGGTCAGAGAAGGATGACATCACGCGTGCTCGCGTCCCTGCATCCAGCCCTAACCCATCCAGCCTCGTCCCAGCTTCTGTGTATCAGTTACGGATGGGAGTGTAACTGGGGTTGGATCGCACAGTGCTGTGTTGTCACAAATGTCTCGACTTGGCGCAGAGAATGTTTCGATAGCTCGCTCAGAAGGACCTGCCCTATTAGTCCCATCATGACATGAGAAAGAAAATGACAGTTTTACACTCTCTCAACACTCCCTCTCAAAACCTCGACGCCCTCACCAGCGGGTTCAAAGGTTAACCTGATGTCATTACCCTTTTCTGTTTGACACAGAAAAGCGGTGAAGACAATTTGTCTGTTTAAATAAGCCTGAGGGTGTTAACTGTGTAAACACACACTGAGCTTTAAGCATACACTCATACACGCACTCACACACACCTTGCGTGCCTCTCTCTCTCTCTCTCTGTGTGCTCCCACGCTGTTGACTGACTTCAAAACGATAACAAGGTCTCGGACCATCCCTTTAATTAGCTCGCCATGGCAACCAAACAACGAGCCGTCCCACCGCCGTGGAATATCCATGAACAGGACCCAGACTTTGGTCCCAGCCTGTTGAGGTTAGGAGGTGGAGGGGAGGAGCAGAGCAGCACGTTTATTTTTGTCCCTGACCTGGTCATCTGAACTGGACAGGAATTACAGCTGGGAGTAAAGTTGAGAGAGTTACCCTCAAAAATATGTCAAGCACAGCGTTGGGAAAGGGCTTCAAGGTCGGAAATGACGGTCGCTGGAATATCAGAGGCCGTTCTTGTTATGGTTATGTGTTCCAGATTGTGGGTTGTTAGTGTTGGGACATTCAGTATCTAGTCTTCTAGAATGAGATGCAGTTCAGGAGATGTTCCTGGGATGAGCTGTTCTTCTGTGGTTTCCCGTCTGGAAGCAGTTCGATGGGATCAGGCAGGCGTGCCAGCGGTGCCCGCAGGAGAAGCCTCATCAGGGGGGTAATCTGTGCCAGGTCTCCCTGCTGCCACCCTGGAGGTCCAGGTGGGGGTGGGGGGGGGGGGGTCATGCTTCAGCGCCCTGCCCTCGGTGCTGGCGGTGGGGGGGTCGTCTCGACTGGGCTCCAGGCGTTCTTCTCCGTGACCCCGTTTGCCCCCCAGCCTGGCGCATGTTTTGTCACTCCCTCCTGGCCTGCGATTACACTCCCTCGTTCCCTGGTCATCATCCTCTCCCTTCACTCAGGAAGGATCCTCATGGGGGCTCGGCAAAAACAAGCATTACATTACACAAAGCAAGAGGACAAGATGGAAGGAGAGATAGAGGAAGGGACAGAGATAAGAACAGGGAATGGGTGAGACACCAAGAGAAGGCGGGAGAGGGAGGGGAGCGGGGAGGATGAAAGGAGGAGGAAAAGTTAAGAAAAGAATTCTGTGTAAACAGAGTCTTATGTACACCGTCCTGAATGGAGAGAACATCGAAACTGATAAACTGGACGACATGTTAAACTCTCAGTTCCCTGTTCCCTCACAGTTAGTGTAAGCGTTCATCCATTACTGTGAATCCATGACATATCCATGCTCTGCCTGCTCCTTTTGAACCGGGAAATTGGGGGTTTCTTTTATGAGATTGGGAACACTGTAGCTTCTGCAAATGATGGATGGGAGTCTATCTGGGGGGATCAGAGGAGAGCGCAGCACTAACAAACTCTAGCTCCGTGATTAGGTAATCAGGGATGGAAACAAAACAATCCGTGGTAGTGTCGGTCATCACTCCTGTGAATCTGTCAGATTCAACGAGAGGGAGGGAAGGAGAGGCAGGGAGAGTGTGGGAGGGAGGTATGGAGGGAGAGATGGAAGGAGGGAGGGGGAGCAGGAGGAACAGAAAGTCAGTGGCGGGAGAGAGACATGTTTCAGACCGGTGTGGGGCCAAGGAGGCTTGCAGCCAGGAGAGAGAAGGCTCTGTAGAACTCAGTGTTCCCAGTCCAAGCAGACATAATCTGTTTACTATGAAACTGTAAGACAGTGAGTCACAAAGAAGGAAGAACATGTGATTCATGCGCACGTATACACACACACGCACGCACAGTTTGACATGTCTTTGGGTGAGAACCGACAATTCACTCTGATTCAAAAGGGTGTCATCCCCAAACCCTAACCTTTACCTTGAACCACAACACCAGTTCTAACCCTAAACCCCCTCAAACTAAAGGTTATAAGGCCTCCCGAAAATTCCCCACAATGTCAACTTCTTCGAGTTTACTTTACTTCTGGTCAAACAAGACCACACACACACAGACGCACTGACAGTGGCCATCCATGGGTTCATGATCTGAAGCTTTGAGTCATCCTGATGCTCACCGTGCCATCACACAGCACAGATAACCCTCCACGGTGATGTCATCTGAACAGAAAGCACAGGCACACCCAGGCTTTGATCTGGTTGCTAGGGCGATCAGCAGTTACCCACATCAGAGACACCTGTGATGTCACAATGCCTGCTGTGACTAGAGCAGTTTAACGATAGTTCTAGAAAGGTAGCTAGTGACTGCGTCAGTGATTTGATGTGTGTCAGTGTGTCTACCATATTGGAGATCCGATAGGAAAAACATACAGAATCTGAATCTGAATCAGAGTCAGCTTTATTAAGTAAGTTTGCACAAACAAGGAATTTACTATGGCAGGAAGGTGCATACGGTAAACAGAAGGTGCATATGGTAAATACAATATGTATTGAGAGATACAGACTTCTCTAAAAACCTCTTACTGTAACTTGTTTAATTCAGAACCGATTTTCATCTAATTAGGTTTGTCATAAACATGATAAATTGAACACGATAACAAGTAACTGAATAAAAATCCAAAGATTAACCAGTATCATGTTCAATTTCTCAGTACACATTGTTTGCATTTACCAACGGATCATGAGGGCTCCAATATAGCAGATGTGCAGATGTGGAGCAGCAACAAACAGCAGCGGCCAATGAACTATCCACCTTTTTATATCTGTGTAAAACCACAGTGCGGAATGTGACACACCTGCACCACAAGCACAGCCTGGAACCTTCCATAGAAACACTGCAGACGGAACTCTGTCAGCCATGTTCTTAAACAGTCCAACAGCCATTATGATAGCGTTGCTGACGTGTTAATGAGGTTCTATTTGTTGTTAATGTCACTTGTTGTGAGGTCATTCACTGCTATGACACCCGTCTATCCTGAGACCAGAGAGAACCTGCCTGGATTGCAGGGTTCAGGCCTATCGACAGATAACCTCACCCCTCGTGACCCTGCTGGCGGAGAGAAGCCACACCGGGGTTGAGAAAGGTGACGCACGTGCAGGCGCTGTCACGGGGTAATGAATGCTGTCTCTGTGCAGTCTGTCTAAATCCTCCTTCTTTGTTAGCTGAGGCCCTCACCTCCCACGTTCCACAGGCTCCCTGTGAGAAGCAGGAGACAACCGACAGGCTCAAGATGTGTGTTTGGTTTGAATCGGTGTCAAGACGTGGCTCGCAGTCAAAACAAACACGCAGCACACACGTGCATTAACACATACAGTACATTTACACACGCACACATGTACACATACAGAACATGTATCCACATCCAAATATATGCACACACATAGATAGCAAAATACACACGTGCAGTCACATGTGCACGTGCACACACGCGCTCTTCAAACGCCCGGGTGGACGGACAGCAAAGAGACACAAAGTGAAAGTTCCGTCCTTCGCATCTTAATGTCTTGTGGCGCACGTCTGCAAACAGGCATGAAAATGTGTTTTGTTCAAGTGAGGCTCCTCATTTAAACAAAAGGAATCATGTCAACTGTATTCAAATGAGCCAGCCTCCACTACCCTCAAACATTAGGACCAGTCTCAAGTGAGCCACAACTTTGGCAGTCTAACAACTATTTCCAAAAAAAAAAAAAAAAGAAGAGAAAAGATAAACAAATAAACAATAAGAACTGCGTTTCCTTGGCAACGAGTAATTATTTGTCAGGATTCTGGGTCGTGTGTCATGGCAACCAGAAGCTTCTTAAAAACAGGATATGAAAAGGCAGACCGCGTTTGATGATCATCTGCAGTCGTTTCCTTCCAGTTCGGCCTGGGGAAGGGAAAATAGCAGCACTGAAACGAGGGCTTATCAAACTCTTATCGGCCTTAAACAATCTCCTCGGCAAGGTGAAACTGAAGAAGAAAGGAGTCATTTTGGAAGTTTGGTCTTTTCAATTTATATTTGATGTGTCATGTCATGTGACAGCTGTGTGGGACTTCATCAGCATAGACAGACGAGAGTCTAAAGCGATAAGGGTTATTACTTCCGTCAGCCTTTCTGTGACATCATTTCCTCAGAGCGGCGTATCTGTCTCAGAAAGGCCAGGCATGGTTCAGAAAAGAAACTTATCCAGGAGCATCTGCTTGTCATCAATGTCGGGTCAGTGTGAGCACTGTAGCATTGAGCCCCTGGCCTCGCCCCGCCCTGGCCTGGCCCCGCCCCTGCTCTCTCACAGTGTTGTCACATTTATACCCCCAGAACATGCTGTCCAATCCTTATTTATTGCACTGTAGCCAACTTCCCTGCAAGGCTTGTCTAGAATGTGTTACCTGAGTGAGACAGAGGACTCATATTTCACCTGTGATGGCTCAGGCCTGTGATCTGGGAGGTTCAAGAAGCTCTGGGTGTGTGTGTGTGTGTGTGTTTGTATGTAGGTGCGTGTGTGTGTGTGCAGTCCCCAGGAAGACAGAGCTCTCCTGCGTGTGGATGTGTGTGTGCGTGTTTCTGTCTGTGTGTGTGTGTGTGCACACAGACTTGGGGCAGGAGGCTCACCTGTCCACCCTCAGCTGCAGAGGTGTGGTGGGGAGGGTTCTAGAACCGCCCACTGCCTTATCATGTTAGAAAGGTGTTCTCGAACACCACAAGGCCTTGCCATGGTGCTGTAAAGAGGCCTTCAGGAGACACAGGGGTGATGCGTTCTAGAACATTAGCTGCTGTACTCCTGCCTCTATAAAAAAAAAAAGCCCTTCCTGTCAGAAACTAACAACAGGAAGGAGGAAGTCCTGATTTAGAAGTCAGCAGGTTTGTAACTTAACATGACTCAAATTGTCATTCTCAAAAAACATGTGTTGTTGGTTGCTGGGACACCATTTAGGTCATACATCCAATCATCTCTGAGATACCTGTTACTTCTAATCTAGAGCAGTATCAATTACAGCCTTTCATGACTTCCAATTTGTGAGGCTAAGTCTCATCAGAGCCAGCTGTGTTGATATTTACCTTCATCCTGCCTGTTAGGAGCATCTATATTACATGACTTTGTTGACTGTGACGAACGATGCCACAAAAGAACATCATCATTTACAACACAGGCTAGAACATCTGAATGAGTCTGTCTGCTAGCTTTAGAGTGTGCTTCCTCCTCCTCATATCTAAAAGTACAATCCTGCCTTTGTTCCATGGGTCTGTGTGAATTATGCTTCATACAGTCAATAAATCCCCTCTTCCCTCCCTGGCCCCAGACATGTCACCCACATGAGCACGGAAACCAAAGGGTCGCTTTTCTCCGGAGACCCAAAGACCTAGACATGCATCAAACTCATGCTGAGGGGTTGTCACATGGATGTTGACTCCGTTTTGGTCGATGCAGCCCTTCTAACACTATCTGGATTGTTCTAGGTCTCCTACTGGGCAGCAACAGACTGCAAATGTAAAGGTATCTGTTCAGAATCGGGATGTGTGGCTGGGATGCAAGCACATGCTGTTTTATTTAATGTGGTGTTTGGGTCTATTCCAAGACCTGGGGAAGATATATCACTGGTAGAACTCTGACTATATACTTTATTCTGGCTATACACATATTTGTCGGAACACATACAAACAGAACTATTATAGTACCTAGTTGGAGACCCATTTGTCATTTTTAAGAACTGAATGGGTCTCACCTCACTGTGGATTTGGCAGGCTTCAAGTCATAACACGCCAAGCACTAAGTCTTTAGTCGGTAGTTAATTCACACCATGTAAAGGCTCTGGTCTTGGCAAAAAAAGGCTTTCACAAAACAGACTGTATCCTTGCTCTGGCCATAGCAACGAAAGGTCAGTTCATTTAATCATTTTCGCACCCATTTGCATGATTTGACTCTCTTGGCTGTGTTGGAGACACAGCAGGTTGGCTGTAAGAGGCCACATTTCTGTACCAGACTCTCTGGGGAAGACAGATACTTGTGTATCTCTTGTCACGCCATGGTAACAAAAACTCATACATTCAAGGATGACATCAGACTCATGTTTCAGAGGCTGGAGTTTTGATAGTCTGGAAGGCGTTTTGTTGTGATTGCGTGAACCATGCCTACAGGGATCAGTCAGCTTTCCTTTGTATCCAGAACCTCCCTCCCAAACTCTACTTCCTGTCTGTCTTAGTATTGCACGCTTCCTCCTTGGCAGGCAAGGCAGCCTCTGGAGAACCAGGATTATTTGGTTTTGATTAGGGATTAGAAATTCTCCGTGAGGGAGAAGTCACTGCCGGACCGTGAAGAGGAGAAATCACACACACATGCTGCATGGCCACGTGGCCCAGGTCCAGAAACTTCCACCACAGAAACCCTGTGTAAAAAGCCCGTCCACCACTTTTTAACAAGCAGTTTACAGAGCACCATGATTTTCTTTTGATGATGTTAAAAGTCTCATGGTTGGTTTCAAACGCGGCCAAAACTGTATTTAAACCTTGGACACTGTAAGTAGTCATCAACCTAAGCTTTAAACGGTTACATTTTGATCCCGTGTGCACCACATAAATCTCCCTTTCAAATCAATCACTGAGCTAATGACTCACTAACGACAGGATATGAAATGTCTGCGTTGTGCGTTTACCCATAAAACAGGTTCCAGGCTACTGCAGCAACAAGCAACCCTGGACTTTTCGACTCAGCAGGAAAATTAAATCTAATCGCTGAGGAACTCTAATCATTAAATGTCACATCACCTGTATAGCTGAATAGATCTAAGACCTAAATAGATTTCTCGTTTCGTTTTTATCCATTAAGTATGAGCACCGTTTGTTGACTCTGGTCCTGACAGGATGTGACATCATAGGTGAACAGAATAGAGGGAAGCCAGAGGGAAGGAGAAACCCAGATGGAGCAGCAGCTTCAGAGATATGGGCGCAATGACACAGAACACAGAATGGTTTGTATGATTACACGAGCAATTTGATGGGTTCAACAGATTGTTCAGTATCACAACCTTTTATGTGAGCTATGGTGAGGCAACCGGACCAAATGACTGAAGTCTGGTCCTGTAGATGGAAAAGACTGTACATAGCAGTCAATAGGACAGTTCTGTGAGGTAGTGGAAATAAAGATCCAAAATAGTTCTCAGGGTATTTATGCCTCCAAGGCATGTTACGGCAGCAGAATCCATCATCTCTGCGCAGAGTCTCGGAGTGGCACCAAGCTAACTTCAAAAGCAGCTTCAAATGAATGTCTCAGTCTCACCGATCAATGATGGGCTGTGTGTTTCTTTCCAGGCGTCTCTAAATCTTCCTCAGCACCAGTCGGTACCGTCTCCTTGAGGGTTGAGTATTATAGGAAAGGTTTTATGAGCAGAAGATTCTGACAGGACTTGGGCTCAACTGTTGAGGAACTCAACACGTTTCCTCAAACAGTTGAGGTGAAACATAAGTCATGCCAAGAACTCTTAATGTTTCACATTCAAAACTGCGATTCCCCTCAAAGGGAATACTGGACAAGAGCATCATGAGCGTTGCATCACCACACACTACACCCTTCCTTAATGAAAACTTCCAGTGGTTTCTGCAACCTTTAGTTTTACAGCGCTAATGAATACTTGGGTAAGTGTTTCAGAGAAATGTTGGAGTCATGGTGGACTTCATTTGTCTTCATTTAACTTCATTTCATTTGTTTGCTAGTTTACCCCCCCGGTGTTGTGAGGGGGGCCACGGTTCATGGTGGCTTCTGTGGCCTATAGTTTTACAGCGGCTGTTGTTCCACATAAAAACGAACCATTAAGTATGGCGGAACTGTGGAGAGGACCAGTAAATACGTCGAGGTCTGTGGGATTATGATGCAGTAACAAGAAACATACACACAGGGATTATGACACGCTAATGAAAAGCATGCATCGCGAGCGCACCGTAACTTTCTTTGCCACATCGAGCGTTCCGGCGAAGAATACCCACCCTGTTATTAGTCCGCACACAGCAGCTCGTTAGCGAGCCATGACACTCAGCAGACCAGCTTGGCTCAACCTGTTGCCAAGAGAGACGCGGCTTGTGCTGGGCTCTCTCTCCACATCTCCGCTGGATGTAGATATCATCGTCTCAAAGACATTTCCACGAGACATCTTAATTACTCCCGGTGACGTGACTCTTGATGGCTTCCAGAGGGCGTCCTTGGTGGTTTCTACCCCCACAAGGGGAGAGGAACCTGGGCCCTGCCACGTCTCGACAGGACCCAAGGAGACGCAGAACAGAGTCACTTCTGTGGGCTCGGATCCTGAGGTACCGTTCAAGAGAGTTTGTGAATGTAACAGACTTTGACAAGCCTTGACTTGCAAATGGAGAGAATACATATGGCATGCATTTCCCCAGCTGGAACGTACACAGTGGATCACTTTGATGGAACAACAATTCTGAAGTGTGATAAACATCCTGGATTGGGTGCACATGCCAGCTGTTCATGGAAAAATGCCTCATCTCGTGAAATGCAATAGTGTATTTATTGAAACATGAGTTTTTAGGTACAGAATTTCATCTTAATGCACCAATTGTGGCAACTACAACCAGCGACCCACAATTAAAAATGGATTCTAAAATCTCTGGCATGTTAGGTGAGCTATAGCTGTTTCAAGCCGCAAAATGTACACGTTTCCATTATATTCTATGTTCTGTTCTGTTCTATTCATACATGGACCTATACATGCATTTGCATAATCTTCTGGGGAAAGTTCCTGCGGCGCAAACACAACTAACAATGTGCTGAAGGAACCTTCTAGTTCCTTGAAAACAGTTCTGGGGACTACAAGTTCCAGGGACTTGTGGTGGAAACATGTCTAAAGACACATTTCATGAAGGTCAGATAAAATACCCATCCAGCCCACTACTCCAACCAGGCCAACTAGTAGAAAGAATTGCCTTGGAAAGAGATGGTTATTTTTGAGTTACTAAGGAATAGTATTTTTAACCAAAAAACATTCCTTGCTGCTGGAAGGAGTCATGTGTGGGCTGGAACCTGTGGTTTCTTCTAATTGAATCCTGCTTGAGCCAATCAAGCAAAAATTCTCTTGTCGAGGGTTTTTGAGCCACACATCTGGCAACCCATCACCCACTTATCATATGTCAAACTGTAGTTCAGCGACTAACATGGCAACCCATAATCAAGTGCTAATCACATGGTGGCATCACGGTCAGGTCTTGCATCCAGTTAGCAGTTCTGTTGAATCAGTCGTGCTGTTAAATAGATGCTCCAATCAAGTTTCCAAGAATAATTTCACCCGTTTAAATGTCCTCTCCCCAAGATGAAAAACCTATCAATCCTATTTAAACGGACTATATATAACTTTATACCAACTACTAAACGCGGTTTTATATTTACATTTGGACACTCTCTGGGTCTGATACATTAAAAGAAAGTGCGGTCAGAAATATACCGGAATGCTGAGAGTCTGAGAACCCAGAGTCTCTATGGCAACGCTCTCCCCAAAACACAAACAGGCCGTGGGTTTCTGTCTAGGAGAGAACTAGAGCGACGGGGAGAGTGCAGAGAAAAAATGTTTTCCCAAGTGCTCAAGGCTGGGACCGGAGGGTCCTGGGCCCTGCTGCATGTGGGAACGCTCCCTGACCACCGAGGTATTTACTCAAATGATCCCAGGTTGCTGTGTCTTGCCCTGGCTGGTGTGCAAGTCTGGGCTGACTGCATCCCATTTAGTCCCCAAAGCATCTTTAGTTCTGGTGTGTGTGTGTGTGTGTTCTTGCTGGTGTGTTTGTGGATTGGGTGTGTTCTTGATAGAACACGTAGGATGGGGTTGTGTTAATGGAGACAGGAAGCTGAGGGTGGAGGACTAGACAGGCCCCTTGGATGGACAACAGAGACAAGTCACTCATCTCCATGACTTCCTGAGACTGACTCTGTCTCTCTGTCTGTCTCTGTCTCTGACTCTGTCTGTGTCTCTCTCTCTCTCTCTCTCTCTCTCTCTCTCTCTCTACCTCCCTCCCTCCGTCTCTCTCTCTCTCTTTCTCCTCCTCCGTAAGTGTCTCAGTGGAACTCGCCTCCGGGCTCCTGTGTTCGGCTCCTCCTGAACACTGTTCCATACCCGTTTGGCAGGCTTCACACTGGCCCCATTGTACTGAGACAAGCCTCTCCCCCTTCCGATGCACAAAGACCACAGGAGACTGGACTGTGACATCACTGGACCATGACATCACTGGGTGGGGCTGGGTGTATGTCCTCCGATCATCAGACATGTTGGACCCTAGTCAGCCCTGTCACAGACTGTGACTAAGGAGAGCCTGCAGGCAGATGGTAGAATGTTCACTTTTCTCCTCGCTGGCTGGCTGGACGGCCACAGATAAATGGTTAATTGGAATCAAGCGCCGGGTGAGGAGAGTACCATGTTACTATGACCTAGTGTCAGCCATGGTCCATCCACAGCTGCAGAGTGGGTTGTTAATGGACAGTGATCAGATTTTGTATAGTGTCTGAATGACTGAACTGTGTTCATTTTTACGGTGTGACAAACTGCAAATGTTTACTCTTCGACAGGTCTACAAACGTAAGCAGAGATTTGTTAAAACGTTCTAAGCCTGTACTTACATTTACATTTAGTCATTTAGCAGACGCTCTTATCCAGAGCGACTTACAGTAAGTACAGGCACATTCTCCCCAAGGCAAGTAGGGTGAAGTGCCTTGCCCAAGGGCACAACGTCATTAGGCACGGCCGTGAATCGAATTGGCAACCTTCTGATTACTAGCCCGCTTCCCTAACCGCTCAGCCACCTGACTCCCCCCTATACAACAACAATACGTGGGAAGATCCCAAATCAAACACGGCAAATCTGGAGCAGACGCCATGTTGTCAGAGCAATCAGCTGCATTTGCACTGGTGACGTCACTACATCTCCAAGGCAACGTATCAAGCAACTCTTCAAAACAACTCTTTAAAACTTTGTCGAAGCGACAAAGCGTTTGCGGACCTGTGCAAAAAACATATTTGGTTGTTTAGGCTAGAGCTATAGTTATACTTTGTTGCCGAGCAGATTCCACATTGTTAAGGTCAATCACTACATCTCCAAGGCACCGTAAAAAACGTTTGTCTACCTCTGCGAACTTTCAGGAGGTATACAAACGGATTTGTTAACTTTTGAGAATTGGTCTCTGGACCAATAAGAACAGCATATTGGTCTAATTATAATACTAGTACTGTATATAAGAAACACATTTCCTTTCACCATGGTGGGCAAGTAGTGGTGGGTAGGGCAGTAGAGGCAGGTAGGGCAGTAGAGGCAGGTAGGGCAGTAGAGGTCTGTAGGGCTATAGTGGGGGGTAGGGCAGTAGAGGAGGGTAGGGCAGCAGAGGTAGGGAGGGCAGCAGAGATGTGTGGACTCGGGAGAGGTAAGAGATTTGCAGTGTGCTCCACAACAGGAAACGCTGTGACAAAAGAGGGAAAGAGCTTGCGGTGAACGTGATGAGGAGATCCCTCATGATCAGCGGAACAGCTGTTTCCCGTCTTCTGAGGGACATTAAACCGGCACTGACATCGTGACAACACATTGGGGATGCGTCTCCGAGAACAGCTCCCTTCACATCACGTCCACGGGGCGTGTCATCGTTTGAGCTCGACTCTGAAGCAGTTATCTCGGTGTCTAGTCTGTGTGGAGCGCAGTCTGTTATCTCTCTCCCAGCCCTGGTCCACCTCCAGACCCAGATAAGGGACAGAGGGGAGGAAGGATCCAGTGTTTCTTTTGGAGAGAACAGCCAAGGGAGCAGAGGTGTTCTCTGACAGAGGGTTGGGTTAGATGATGTGTTATTAGACAGAGAACTTGCCGGAGCAATCTTACAACTGTCGTTGGAGAGAGGACTCAGTTAACTCATCTCCAATGTGCTTTCTGAGAGAAGGCTTGTCAGTTAATCTCTGACGTGCTATTGGATAGAGATTTGGTTAGCTTAAAAGGGCTAGGCTACTCATCTCTAATGTGCTTTTCCTGTTGTGTGTCAACCAGAGCTGAGACAGCAGCACTTCTCCCTGTCTCTCCCCCGCTGGTCTCCCCTGAGCCGCTGTCACCTCTCATCAGCACAGCCCTGACACACTATAGGTGTGAGACAATGCCATAACCAGAGCTGAGACAGCAGCACTTCTCCCTGTCTCTCCCCCGCTGGTCTCCCCTGAGCCGCTGTCACCTCTCATCAGCACAGCCCTGACACACTATAGGTGTGAGACAATGCCATAAAACAGCTGGTCTCTCTCAGAGACCGCCGCCCATGACTCCTTCAGTGAAATCCTGCGCGTCTCAATCTGGAATGAGGGAGACAGCTCCCTGAGAGGCCGCGGGGAGGGGAGGGGACGTGAAGAAGAAGAGGGAGAGAGAGAGAGAGAAAGGAAGGGAAAGAGAGAGAGGTAGAGGGAGGGAGGGACGGGAGGGAAAAAGAGGGGGATAGAGGGAAGGAGAGGGAGTGAGGGAGGGAGACAGGAAGGGAGAGAAATAGAGGGAGGAGGGAATGAGAGGGAAGGAGGGAGAGAGTGGGAGAGGAGGAGGGAGAAAGAGGGGGAGAGAAAGGGAGTGAGGGATAGAGAGAGAGTGGGCGAAGAGGAGGGAGAAAGAGCGGGAGAGAGGGAGGGAGATGGAGGCAGGGGTAGAAAAAGGGAGGGAGAGAGGGAGACACATGGTACGGGCTTGAAGGTCTTGGCTCGCAGCCTGGACAGTGGCAGAGAGCCATGGTCTCCTGTCTCTCTGCTACTCTCATCTATCTGAAACCTTAGTGTGCCTGCCAGCCCACCTGTGCCGAACGATTATGTGCAACGCTGGAGGGGGAGGGGGTAGAGGGAGGGGGGGGGGGGGGCTTGTGAGGTGGTGCCAGGGTGGCCAGGGCCCCTCAGGGCAGCAAGGAGGTTCTGGGGGGTCAATTTCACAACCCCTCTCATCATGACCTCAGCCTCTTTCAGTTGTTGGAAATGCCTGATCATCTGACCCACACCGAGCTGAACCTGTGGGAGAGGGAGGACAGAACAGGGAGGGGGGAGGGAAGGAGGAGGGAGAGAGAGCGGAAGGGAGAGGCGGTGGAGCGAGGGAGGAAGGGAGTGGGAGGGAGGGGCTGGCGAAACGGCCTAGGATCCAACTCCCACATCTGCTCCGTCAGCAAACTTAGCAGGCCCTCTCATGCAGACAGAGAGGAGACAAATAAGACAAATAAATAGGAAAGCAATGTTTGCCGCTGGAGAGCATCTGGGGTTCACGTCCACATGTGCAGAGCGTTAGAGAAGGAGACGTCAAGGGAATATGTGCATGGAAGGAGTGAGGGGTGGAGGAAGGGAAGGTGGAGAGAGGAGTGGAGGGAGGCACGAGGGGAGATGGATGCAGGAACAGAGAGACAGATGGAGGGGAGGATGTCTGGAGAGAAAGAGAGAGAGAGAGAGAGAGAGAGAGAGAGAGAGAGAGAGAGAGAGAGAGAGAGAGAGAGAGAGATGGAGGTTACCCCTCTGAGGTGGGATTGAGATGGTGAGATGGTGGCATTAAGGATAAAGAATGACACTCATGCAATTGACAACAACGCCAAAGACACTAATCACGATGATCAGTGGGAAAATGCCATTTAACTGCGTCCTTTCTCCGGTCGCACTACAACCCTTGTAATCAGCCTGGATCGGAGCACTCCAGGAAGCAGTTATCCAATCAACAGCAGGCGCCTCATTAGTGACCTCTGACCCTGGAAGTGGCTGGGATAATCCGTATGACGCTGGCAGCCATCAGACCAACTGGGGGTTTAATCTGGAGCGGATCTGATCTGAGGCAGGCTGGGGAGGCTCAGCTGTCGCTACGGATACGCTCCCGGATGGCTCCCCAAGTCTCGTCTCTGTTGCCATGGCTGACAGGCTCACTGGATGACTGGCTAGCTTGCTTGATAACTGGTTGGCTGACTGACTGACTGGCTGGCTGTTAGATGAACTATAATGGATAAAAACTAAAGTACTGTATGAATTCTGTTGTTTTGAGTTCTGGTTTCAGGCAGTGATGATGGATTGTGGGGTAGGGGGGGGTCAGGCCCGTGGGTAGGGTTGGGGTCCCAGGAGAGTGGAGCTGGTCACATGCTAGAGACCCCTACTCTTTTTCCCATCCAGTGAGACTGATGTTGGCTGGTGTACTGGAAGTTCAGGACAGCTGGTAGATAAATCGGATCTCTTGGTCTTTTATGTCCCCAACAGACTGTTCTATTTGAGGATTTATTGTAGACGGAGGAAATATTATTTTGTGATGTAAGGCAAAATATATTTTCTTTGTCATGAAGAAGCTGTGGCTCAGAAGAGAACAGTTGTTTCTAAACCTTTTACCTCTTTATTCTGGTGAAAGGAGTCATTGGAAAGCATAGGGGTGGATTTCGTTCTCAGAGGCAGTTAGGTTTGTGGGATTTGAATTTGAGAGGGGTTGAGGTTGGGCCTTTGTGAGGTCACACATTCCACAGCTCTTCTGGAACACAGATAGTTCTGGAGTAGAATCCCAACAGAACCCCTATGCTTAATCTGCCTTAATCTGAAATGGCACTGTTTCATTCAAACACTCTTGGCCCAGTGTGAGTGTGTGTGTAGGTCTGGGGCCAAGAGTCCTATCTGTCGTCATTGAAGGAGGCTGATTTAAAAACAATAAGAGTTGACTGTTGGCAGCCCAGTGAGGCTGCATAGCTTGTTAGCTGAATGAACTTCTGTTTGGTATCCAGGCTACCACATTGTTTCCATGGGCGGGAACAGCAGTGCGTGGTCCAGTCAGATCACAGCGATTCAATGGTCCTGTTTCCACAGTTTTGGAAAACCAGAAAATATGTTTATGTACTTTGGCCAACAGTACTGTTGCTATATGCTTATATACTGTACCAGAACAGACCATAACTTGGACAATCTGTCTGAAAGTCTATTGGTGTGTTTGTGTGTGTGTGTGTTTGAGTGTGTGTGTGTGTGTGTGTGTGTGTCGGAGGTTAGCAATACAGCAGTTCTTGTTCCTTGTTCGAGAAATGAAAATCCAGCACGTTTTCCGAAGTGATGTCAGGCTGAAACTCTCCAGTAGGCGGAAAGCATTCCTAGAATTGTCAATCACTCTCACTGTGCGCGTGTGCGTGTGTGCATGTGTGAACCCTTCATGTCAACCTCACGCCTATAAGTCACACACATGAAAATCAACTTTTAAACAGGTTCATTAATCAACTGTAAAAGTAACCTGAAACGAAATCCCTCTCCTATGACAGTTGCCTTCACTTTAACTCCAAACCTCTCAGTTGAGGCCAGGTAACTAAGCCAGTTAAGAACTTGATCTATGTATGAATGGCATGCATGGTCATTCATCTCCCTGAGCAGGTGAAACACACGCATCATTACAAGCGCCCTGAGCCATGATCCTGTTGCTCTTTCTAACTCCTGTTTCCACAGAGACGGGAAGAGGGATGGAAAGAGAGAGAAAGAGAGAGAGAGACTTCCACTGTGATGGCAGGTAAATGGAGCGGGGAAGGATGCTGTCCTGCTATACCTCCCACACACACGCTCCCACAGCTACTGGAGGGGATAGGTGTTACGCTGTCAGGCTGCATGTTGAGGCAGGGGACGGCTGGGCAGGGCTGCAGACGGCAGGGGTGCAGGGTTGGGTAGGGTGAAGGTTAAACCTGATAGCTGGAGCTACTCATCTTACATGGATGGATATGAGACTAAGGAGAGAGAGGTAGGTAGGTAGAGAGACAGAAATATGAATATGTGGTATATACGCTTTCTATTCACAACGTACGTATAGGTTTTACAGGGTGGTAGGGTGTGGTGGAGAGAGTTTGCATAAGTCATGCTGAGTGCTGATATGAACTACAAGCAGATGTTAATTAATAATTGCAGTCAAGGCCAGCGATCATGTGTTTGTTGTAGAAACCTTTGAGAGCCTGTTTACCCATCTTAACAACAGCTAGTAACATCATAATCTGGTCCAACCCACACGCCCATGTCCTTTGTCATTGTCGTTTAGGTTAACTGAGAGCCACCAATGGGTTTGGGAGTAAACTCAACCAGGAAGTCATGACAAGAAGCGGGTCAACAGTATAGAAAGTTTTATTAGGGATTAAAAATTCAAAGCAGCAGGACTTGAGTACAGCCTTGTTTTTCCTACAAACAGTAAGTCCTGAAAGAATGTCCCACGATACAGAACAGTTCATAATAACCACGACGACAGTAACAGTCATAGAATACTAAAGCACATTCTACCTTTGAGAATGATTTGTCAGCATAGGTTCTGATCTATGGTTCTATAAGCTACCTTCTACAGGCAAAAGGTAATGGTTCGTATTACTCAACGTCATAGGGGAAAATAAAGATCAAAAGGGTAATACTTGATCCAATAAAATGTGTTACTGTGGTGATTTGTTCATATTTTATTCCTTCATTTCTCCCACAGGGACAGTACAGTGCCTCGTGAAATGCTCCAGGTATTGTCTTAACAAACCAATAAATAAACGCTGTCTTGAGACAAAATTAACAAAGAAAATCTATTAAAATCCAAATATAACAGTTTTCAAGGTCCAGAACATTGCTTGTCATCCTGTAACAGGAGACCCATGTATTGGAATAATCCTCTTTAAATAATAACCAGACCAGATTTTTTCTCTTTTTCCCCATTGTCATTTTTTGATCAGGAATGTTGACGGGCAGCCAAATGATACATGTGGGTCCTAAACCCCCTCCTGGTTATGTGGCTGCTCCTGAGCAGCACCTGCAGCATGTGTCTCCGAGGCCAGACTCCTCAACCTGTCAGCACGTTCCTGTCAGTGCTCCACCCCCTCGCCCCCAGAGCACCCCTCCCACCCCCTCATCCCCAGTCCCTCAGATCGAACCATAGCAAAAGGGGTTCTCAACTCGAAATGTATTGAAAATAAAACAGACGGTTCGATTGCAGTCCACGACAAGTGAGATTTAATGTGTAAACATGACATAAGCCGTTACGATGCCATAAGGGAGGACTCTTCAGTGTTGTGGGGGTAACAGAGTGTTTGCAGGGAGTGGGTGGGGGGGCACAGCACTGACATAAAAGTCCTGGGCCCGCTCTGCCTCTAACAGTACATGCAGGTGATCCAGGAGGACAATCAGACCTCAGGAACACGACCAGCTACTATAGTAGTTCTCATTTGTACTGTACAGTATATATACACAGTACTATGCAGTAGTGGAGACTAGTTATACCCTGCCACTGAATATGGGATTAGTGTCCAGTAATGTCCTCCCTGTTGATCTTGGTTTTGGGGTCGGAGGGCAAACTGGGCCTGGGGAGACCAGCAGAGAGGACAGGTGCTGGAAGGCGAGGGGCTAGAGGCTGGGGTTCTGGGGGCTAGAGGCTGGGGCTCTGGGGGCTAGAGGCTGGGGCTCCGGGGGCTAGAGGCTGGGGCTCTGGGGGCTAGAGGCTGGGGCTCTGGGGGCTAGAGGCTGGGAGGGGGGAGGCTGAGGAGGGGGGGGGGGGTGGGTGTGGGTGAGGGGTAGAAAACCTAATCATCTAATACTGTGGAAGGTGGTGACGGAGTTCCCCGAGGCTCGGGCTCCTCAGGGCTCAGTGACGGCCCCAGGCTCCTTCTCATAGATGTAGCTTCCCACTCCGCCTGTGTTCACCCCTGGAAAACACACACACGCGCACACGCACACACCATGTTTTGGATATCGCAACTTGCAAAAGAATGCATCTGGGCTGGGCCCCTTGTGTGGTGCAACGGAGAAACAGTTTGTCAGTGAACACACATGACACGGGAAGACTGTGTGGCAATCGCACACCTTATGCAACACTTCCTGTGCACAAAAACAGCCATGCGCGGCTCGGGGCGCTAACTGTGCACAACGCAGTTCTATTCAAGCCTCGGGAGCCTGCGTGGCACGATAGCACCACCTAGTGTTTATGTGGAGAACACGCGGTAGACAGGAGGTGTACCCACCTTTGGGCCCGAACAGGACAGCGTAGCACGGCTTGTGGCAGTAAGGTTGACCATCATGCTGGGGGGGGGGGAAAACACAACGCAGAGCGTTTCTTGGTACAGATGTATCTGAACACGTTTAACAGAAGCTCTGTGTACGTTCACGACCTAAGCCTTCCACGAACCCATCCTGTGTTCTAGTCTTCTGCACTCTTTCATCCATATTACTCTCTCCATTCCTTTCTCCAATTCTACCTACCAACTTCCCTGGGTCCCTCCCCTCCCTTCATCCGCTTCTTTTTCTTTCTCCTACCTCCATCGCTTTCGTCCCCTCTGTCCACCTCCCTCCCTCCCTCCTTCCCTCCCTCCCCCCCTGCTTCCCTCCCCTCCCCCCCCTCCCTCCCTCCCTCCCCCCCTCCCTCCCTCCCCCCCTGCCTCCCTCCCCTGCCCCCCTGCCTCCCTCCCCTCCCTCCCTCCCTCCCTCCCTCCCCCCCTGCCTCCCCTCCTCCCCCCCTGCCTCCCTCCCTCCCCCCCCCTCCCTCCCTCCCCTCCTCCCCCCCTGCCTCCCTCCCTCCCCCCCTCCCCCCCTCCTCCCCTCCCTCCCTCCCTCCTCCCCTCCCTCCCTCCCTCCCTCACCTCTGCATGGCTCCCAGCAGTCAGGGTCTTGCTGCATCTCTCACAGCGCAGGCAGGGACGATGCCAGTCCTTCCCCAGCGATGTCACCTTCTCAGCTGTGATACACACACACACACCACACACACACACACATACACATGGGTGGTAAGCAAACAAACCACTTCCCCATTTTCCACCACTAGGGCAGGTAGAATAGATAAAGCAGGTAGAATAGATAAAGCAGGTAGAATAGATAAAGCAGGTAGAGCAGATAAAGCAGGTAGAACAGATAAAGCAGGTAGAATAGATAAAGCAGGTAGAATATATAAAGCAGTTAGAATAGATAAAGCAGGTAAAACAGATAAAGCAGGTATAGCAGATAAAGCAGGTAGAGCAGATAAAGCAGGTAGAGCAGATAAAGCAGGTAGAACAGATAAAGCAGGTAGAGCAGATAAAGCAGGTAGAACAGATAAAGCAGGTATAGCAGATAAAGCAGGTAGAATAGATAAAGCAGGTAGAGCAGATAAAGCAGGTAGAACAGATAAAGCAGGTAGAACAGATAAAGCAGGTAGAGCAGATAAAGCAGGTAGAATAGATAAAGCAGGTAGAACAGATAAAGCAGGTATAGCAGATAAAGCAGGTAGAATAGATAAAGCAGGTAGAATGGATAAAGCAGGTAGAACAGATAAAGCAGGTATAGCAGATAAAGCAGGTAGAACAGATAAAGCAGGTATAGCAGATAAAGCAGGTAGAATAGATAAAGCAGGTAGAGCAGATAAAGCAGGTAGAGCAGATAAAGCAGGTAGAACAGATAAAGCAAGTAGAACAGATAAAGCAGGTAGAGCAGATAAAGCAGGTAGAATAGATAAAGCAGGTAGAATAGATAAAGCAGGTAGAGCAGATAAAGCAGGTAGAACAGGGAAGAAGTCACTCACCAAAGTAGACCTTCTTGTTGCACCGAGGACACAGGTTGGCCTCTCCAGAGAAGGTGGTGATGCTGGCAGCTGAGAGAGAGAGAGGGAGGGACGGAGAGAGATATATATGATACACTGTATAAAATGTGACGACACACACACAGTTTACCTAAACATAGGACTGCAAATGAAAGCAGCCCAGTGGCCTGCTCCTGTTGATACGCCACCCCCCCCCCCCCCCCCCCCACCCCAGCAGGTCCCCTAGCCCTGACTCAGCCCCCTTTACTTGGCACCTGCCCCCCCCCAGGAACACTCAGCACTTCTAGTAGGAAGGAAGTTCACCGCAATTTCCACTTCGGCTGTTTTTCCCCCCTCGCCAGTCAATACTCTCATCCATCTTGTGCACACACACGCACGCACACAAAAGGCACTGTAGTCTGCCTGTCTGGGTGATCTCGGGTTCACACAGACTACGCACCAGACCGTACTAGACGATCTCAGAGTAGCGTAAGCCCAAAAAAAAGCCTCACCTTTCACCAGCGCCCTGGTGGGCGCAGCAGTCACCTTCTTCTCCGGGTCGGGGGCTGAGTCTACGGCGGCGGGGGCGGGGGGGCTGTTGACCGGAGCCTCGTAAACGTAGGAGCCCGCCCCCCCGATGTTCACACCTGCGGGACGCCACGAGACAGGGACCCCAGGAACGTTAGTCTCCCCAGACACTACCGCTTTGTTCACCGACTGACTGTGCAACGCTTCATAGATTCATACAGTGCCCTCCAAAAGTATTGGAACAGTGAGGCGAATTCCTTTATTTTTGCTGTAGACTGAAAACATTTGGGCTTGACATCAAATAATGAACGTGAGACCAGAGATCAACGTTTCAGCTTTTATATCCAGGTATTTACATCAGGATCTGATGCACAACTAAGAAAATATCACATTTTGTTTGAATCCACCCATTTGTCATGTGAGCAAAAGTATTGGAACAGATATACTTAAAACATATTTAAGTGAATAAGACTTAATATTTAGTTGCAAATACTTTGCTTTCAATAACTGCAGCAAGTCTGTGACCCATTGACGTCACCAAACTTTTGCATTCTTCCTTTTTGATGCTTTCCCAGGCTTTCACTGCAGCCTCTTTCAGTTGTTGTTTGTTTTGTGGGGTTCCTCCCTTCAGTCTCCTCTTAAGCAGGTAAAATGCATGCTCTATAGGGTTTAAGTCTGGAGATTGACTTGGCCAGTCTAATACCTTCCATTTCTTGCCCCTGATGAACTCCTTTGTTGTTTTGGCAGTGTGTTTTGGGTCGTTATCTTGCTGCATGATGAAGGCTCTGCCAATCAGTTTGGTTGCATCTTTCCTTAAATTGGCAGACAAAATGTTTCTGTAGACTTCCGAGTTCATTTTGCTGCTGCCATCATGTGTTACATCCTCAATGAAGATTAATGAGCCCGTCCTAGAAGAAGCCATGCAAGCCCAAGCCATGACATTACCTCCACCGTGTTTCACAGATGAGCTTGTGTGTTTGGGATCATGAGCAGTTCCTTTATTTCTCCAAACTTTAGCCTTTCCATCACTTTGGTAAAAGTTAATCTTTGTCTCATCAGTCTATAAAACTTTGTCCCAGAATTTTTGAGGTTCATCTCTGTACTTTTTGGCAAATTCCAGCCTGGCCTTCCTATTCTTCTTGCTAATGAGTGGTTTGCATCTTCTGGTGTAGCCCTTGTACTTTTGTTCATGAAGTCTTCTGCGAACAGTAGATAGTGATACCTTCACTCCTGCCATCTGGAGGTTGTTGCTGATCTCACTAACAGTTGTTTTAGGGTCTTTCTTTACAGCTCTCACAATGTTTCTGTCATCAACTGCTGATGTTTTCCTTGGTCTACCTGTTCGACGTCTGCTACTTAGTACACCAGTAGTTTTCTTCTTCTTCAGGACATTCCAAATGGTTGTACTGGCTATGGCCAATGTTTCTGCAATGGCTCTGATTGATTTTCCATCTTCTCTAAGACTCACAATTGCTTGTTTTTCACCCAAAGACAGCGCTCCGGTTTTCATGTTGTTTTCACCTCTGAATACAGTCTGCATAGACAAAACCTATCTTACCCAATCTGAACCTGAGTGTAGACATTCAGTGGTATTTATTGATTGAATAATGTATGTAATAGGACACACCTGGGCAACAAAACACACCTGTCAGTCATATGTTCCAATACTTTTGCTCACGTGACAAATGGGTGGGTTCGAACAAAAAGGTGATATTTTCTAATTTGTGCATCAGATCCTGATGTAAATACCTGGAAATAAAAGCTGAAACGTTGATCTCTGGTTTCACATTCATCGTTTGATGTCAAGCCCAAATGTTTTCAGTCTACAGCAAAAATAAAGGAATTGGCCTCACTGTTCCAATACTTTTGGAGGGCACTGTATTTTGGACAGAAATAAAGCGCGTGTTCGTGGCGTCGTTTAGTGATGTGCGTTGCACCTTTTGGCCCAAAGAGGGCAGCATAGCAGGGCTTGTGGCAGTAGGGCCTTCCATCGTGCTGGAGGACAGAGAAGACACGTTAAACTGGGAAGCTGCTCGTTTTTCATTGAATTGTTGTGTTTTTTACATCTCTGCTTGTGATAATTTGCTTCTACTTTCTATTATTATTATTCTACTATCTTTGTATATTTTCTGATGCGGTTAGTATTTTTTATGTCCAGTAGTTTTTTGGGGTTTTTGGATGCTACTGCGTAGATGTTGCTTGCCAGTGCTTGCCATTTTGTCCTGATGACAAAATGCTATTCGGTGCATGTGACAAGTTGGACTAAGAGGAGGGATTGGCCAAAAAAGGAGAGATGGAGAGACGAGAGATAGGAAAGGAGAGAGGAGGGGAGGAGGAGAAAGGAGCAGGAGAATGACGGTTAATAAATTACATGAGACTGGAACTGTCAACCGCGGCTTGGCAATATCCGTCTTAATCTTCAAGGGACTGCCACGATTCATAATGTAATCATACAATAACATACAAACATCTTAAAATAAGTTATAATTCAATATTGAGTATTGAATTGTATGTGTGTGTCTGTATGTGTGTGCGTGTGTCTGTGTGTGTCTGTCTGTGTGTCTGTCTGTCTGTGTGCACGCGTGTGCATGTGTGTGTGTATCTATGGGGGAGAAAGAATGCGAGATAGGGTGTGAAAAAAGGAATCTGGCTGGCGTTCCACTTTCCATTTCACAGTGTTGAGCGTGTCACTTCCTCCACCAGATGATGACATCAACAGTATCCAGGAGACTGACTGTTGATCCGTCAAACACCGACAGTGAGGGCGTCTGTGTTGAAGTGTCTGTATACAGTCGGGCACAATCCCAACACACCCATTGCCCCTACCTTGGAAATCATCGGCAATGATTAAGTATTTCCTTAAAGAGTAAAGTCTTTTTTAAAGATGATAACCATTGTATTATCTTGGTTGAATGCTATTTCGAGGTATTACAGGCGTTATTCTTGATAACGAGCGTAATGAATACATTGCTAGTATGCTGATGTCTCGAACAGCTCTTTTCTAACATCATTTTAAGGCTGAGAAGTGCAGGACATCGTTCCATGTTGCATGTCCTCCCTTTGATGGCATACAACACCTGAAATAGAGCTCAAGTTCCATGGACTACAGACGGAGTCGGAGTCTTGAAGGGTCGTCCTGTTTCATAGGGACGATTTCAGCCACAACCCCCTTGTAACTCTAAGCCCAGTTCCCCCAGACATGGATTAAAGCCAAAAACATGGAATGAACATCTCCATTGAAAAGGTTTTAGTCTAGGACTAGGCTTGATCCATGTCTGGGAAACCGGGCCTCGGGATTTGAACAAAGTCGAAAAGCGAGGGGCACTCGAAAGAGGGCGTGTGTGTGAGACAGAGAGGGGGGTGAGTGTGTGTGAGTGACTGAGTTCATGTGTGTGTGCGTGTGTCTGTGTTTTCCTGAGGAGGACGAAGAGGATAAGGGTGGCACCAGCGCCATGGGAACCACGCCCACACCACGGACGCCAGGGAAACCCACTACCCACGATGCACCTCACCGCACGTGGCATCTCCTGACTCAGGCGCACGAGTGTCTCCTCCCAGAATGCACCGGGGCAGCGAGCGCCGCTCTGTTCCGATGTCTTAACCATGAGAAACAGGCGCTGCCGTCACACGGAAACACACGCCTCCTTCGGTGGCATCGCGAACGTCGCCGACTAAGCACGAGTGGTTCTCTCAGGACAACGATGCGTTCACACAGATCTCTTTGTCCCCCAGGTCTGCTCTGGCCTGGCCTGGCCTGTCCTGTCCTGGCCTGGCCTGTCACAGTCCTTGAACAACAATGATCTACAATCTGTGCTTCTGTTTTACTGCAGCACCATCAAGCCCGTACAGATGGCTTATCCATCCCGGCCCCACCCACTCACTTCCTGGTGCCGTCCTCCACTTCCTGGTCCCACCAGGAAGCTTCTTGGCGGCACCCTTTGCTGCACATCTTGATTTACGATACACCCCACACGTCCGTCCGTCTATTCATCTATCCATCCACACACACATCAATCCATCTATTCAACTATTCCATTTACATTTTACATGTATTCATTCCGAAGAGGCTTTTAACCAAAGCGACTTCAAAGAAAGAGCTTTACAAAAAGGGCATAGGTCACCGATCATAAACAACGAGATAGCCCCCCAAAACATTGCGGGTCGCCAAAACATGAAGCGTGAGTTGTGAAAAGCAAAGAAGTGCCGATGGGTGGAACCAGAGGAGCATGTCGTTCAACACATTTCAATGAAACCACCATGCTCCTCGACAGTGCTAGAGCAGTGGTTCTCAAGCGTTCGACACCCCGTAACCACCTCAGAAGAGATCGGACTCTCTGAGTACCAACATGATGACCGACGTTAGAATCCAGTAGCGTAAGTCTACCCTATTGAGCTACACACAGTTCACGCAGTAGCTATCGGGGATGTTTGCAAACTACCCGGGAACAGGCAGGTGGTAGTGCGTGCCCAAAAATGTTTTTTGTTTCGAATCAAAAATATTATAGGGAAGGCAAAACGTAATTTTTCATCCCATTTCAATAATATCATGGTTAAGATATTTCTGAGATTCATTCGCCAACCACTAGAAGGGGGCACGCGTACCACCAGTGGTACCAGAGAGTACCTGGAGGAAGGCAATCAACAATAAGATTAATCGCAGACAGTGCAAGCAGTTAATTCAGTTACAACTAACCAACAAGTGCAGCAAGTCCCTCAATAAGGTTCATTATGTTCATGGAGGAAATAAACTAATCCATCCATACATTCAAAAATCCATCCATCTGTTCATCCATCAATCCATCCACTCGACCATGCATCCTTTCATTTGCTCGCACATCCAACCATCTGTCCTTTCATCCACCAATCAGATCATCTGACCCATCATTTATTTAATCATCTACCCATCCGCCCCGTCCCTTGAAGCTTTGGGGGGCACAGCCACGATCTTACTGTGAGGAGAACAGTCACCACCTACGGCCATGACCCAGAACCCCCAAGGGAGCTGCGGTCCTCTCTCGGCCCACGGAC